>NC_041382.1:437944971-437955099 GCF_002162155.2 Triticum dicoccoides
GGGGAGGGCGGGCCGACCACGGGCGGCGGGGGCGGGTGGTTCGGCCGGTGGTGGCTGGCGGCTCAGGGGGGTGGAGTTTGATGATAAACTGGAGGCCCTTGATTTCGTATCCAACGGCTGGAAAATCTAATGACCAGAGATGAAAAAGTCAGTCAACTAACGTTTAGCCTCACCCCGCACGTACACATGCACGCACGCAAGACACGCCCGCATGTAGGCGTGCAACACTAACACGTACACACGCACGCATGCTGGGGTGCAACACTGACATGTACACATGCACTCACGAACACATGCATGTACGCACCCATGCATGCAACACTGAAACGTACCCTTGCACGCACGCAACACTCGCACGCCTGCATGCACACATCACATGACGCAAGACACACGCTCAACCTATACGTGCATGCACCCTTTGTTAAGGACATGGATTGTTACGGGTATTAATAAATCTTATCTGTGATAAGCAGAACATTGATGTTTGCAGCGGTCTTTATGAATCACAACGTATCGAACAGGCTATCAACATATTTGGCTTATCTACATGAAAAAGATGACGTCACACTCAATGAACAATCATCGGTTTATGAAATGCCCGCTTCTGACCGCCCTGGCCCACCAAAGGTTCCTCTTCTGTGCGATGCATGCGTTGGGTCACTGACATGCAGGCCATGCACCCAAAGAACCCACACGTTAGTGGAAGAACGGCGCGGTGTCCTAGGTCAGAGTCGAGGGCGCCACTCGCGGCACGCCCGGCTGAACACGCCTCCGTGCCGCATTCAAACGCCTCCATGAAACCCGCCCGTGTGGAAGCCGAGAAACCCACTCTAGACACACGTCCGTTCATGACCGGGCCGACGTTAAACGCAACGCCGACCGAGCTCCTCCTGTCCGCCGTCTATTTAATCTCCTATTTAAACGAGGCCAAACGCCGGCCAAGAATCGCACACCTCCGCCGCTCCCCTATCTCCTCCACCATTTTGTCCACTCTTACAATGGCTTACGAAGAGTAGTTATTCAGCATCCAAGCCGGCTGGGTAGCCCATCGGATACGAGCTATGCAGCTCGCTGATCCACCTCCCTCCCCTCTCCCGACGGAGCAAGTTGCCGCCCCAAGCCGGCGCACGGTTCAGCAACTCGCCGCTCCAGGCCAACTCGACGAGGAGCGGCACACGGGCGTTGTTACTGCCTTCCACGCCGCTGCCTCATACCGCGTCTCTTGTTTCTGTGGCCGAGACACCCATGCCGGCGGCCACGCCATGCAAGCAGCGACAGAAGCCGGGTGCGTGGAGAGCAACAAGTCAGTGGCCAGCGCCTCCGCGTCCGTCGTCATCATCGAGGAGAAGTAGAACACGGGAGGCCGCCGCCGCTTGCGTCCCATGAAGGCCACCGCGGAGGCGACGGCGGCGTACACAACAGGTGTCTTGGTGAATCCTTTTGTTGCGAGGACCTTCGTCGACCCCGCATGGGCTCCACGAAAGAGGGGAATTTTAGAATGAACTCGAGCCGGTGCCGGCCATGGCGAAGTAGTGGCCGGTGATGAACTCGAACCGGTGCCGGCCACCATCATCTTCGGCACCAGCCAATGATATCAGTTGGGCAGTGGGGAAGCGAGCCGTTCTTTGCGCTGAAGCATATACCTCTGGGCTCCCGGCAGTCCGGTGATCATGCTGTCGGACATGAGGAACACAAATCGATCGGCGGGCGACCATTTAGGCCAGGTATTATATACCTGTGCTGTCCAGAACTAGCACCGCGTAGTTCATTTGAATGTAATGAAATCCGTCAAGTTTGTATGAAAATCCGGTATTTTATATGATTTCCGTCGTTGTTTATATGAAATATCAGTTTGTTTTTGTGTTTGCGTGAATTTCGTCCGGTTGGTTGAGTTGTTGTCATAATGTGTGCGGCTACGGTTGGATGGCGTAATTTGCGGCTCGCCGGTCGGTCTGTGGGCGGCTCGGGCGGTGTTGTGGGACAAAAAACACAGCTCGTGCAAGCTCGTCTCCAACGTGCCCGCTCGAGGATGCATGACAGCATGAGCACCCGAGCCATTCCTCATTCATCGGTGGCAAAGGCACCGGTGGACAAAAGGGTCGCCAATATTTTGGCTACCCCGGGCAAGATCCAAACATCCCCTACCAACAGATTCAAATCCCTCGTTCGCCGTGGAATTTTGCCATTTGTTGTGTTCATGGACTAGCAAGATGCCCGTGCATTGCACGGAACATCAAGATGCATTTTTTACAAACTCCCGCATGCATGCAAGGGATAATTAATGTCCTCCTTTGCTAGTACCACGAGGCAAACACCATTAATATTGCATCGACTAGTGTTAGTGGACTTGTATATCTGCAAATTGTAATTTTGATAGTGGCCCCTTGTATATAAAAATGGAGGGAGAAAGATGAGAGATAAGGTGAGGAGGAGTGGGGCGTTGGGGTGACTGGTGGTCGGACTGGGCGGAGGCATGGGGATGGACGGCGCATTATTTCTAGGTTTGTATCTCTCTCACACACACCCATGTAGGTGGGGGACGTGCACGAAGAGAAGAGGTGCACGCACGGCGCACGTTCTCCCGTCTCTTTCCCAACCACACCCGCGCGGGTACACGGGGGAGCTCATTTCTGTACGAAAAAGGCAGCCCACGTGGTAATTTGGCACGTGTACTGGTTGTCCACTTGGTGGAGGAAGAATCGTCTACCATGGGTGAACAAACAAATTGCAACTTGACGCGTTATGTTAAATTAAAAAAAAAGGCAAACCATGTGGGGCCTACCTTAGAGGCAAGCCTCTATACACTGTAGTACTTTTGATGTGTCCTGTCAACTCGCAGAACAAGGAGAAGCTTGCTTAGTATGCCGTCTCCCCCCCCCACGGGCGCGGTGGCTCGCAGGATGAGGTGAAGCTTGCTTGAGAGTAGTACTACTACTACTATTGTACGCCTTTACGCCCGCTCCCTCGCCCACTCGCGCCGTGGCTCGCAACACGAGGAGAAAATTTTACTACTCCCTCCGTTTACTCCTCGTCCCTAATACGTACTTTGGTTAGTACTCCCTCCATTTACTTATACAAGGCCACTATAAAAAAATACATTTTGCATCTATACAGGGCCACAAATAGTAATCGAGACAAAAGTTACTACTCCCTCCTTTCCAGTTTATGGCTCAATTTCAAAATCTCTCCAACCAAGGTAGACGGTGAGTGGTCGAATTAATTTCGTAGTTTGCACAAGTAATTAGTACACTCGTTTTTCTCAAGAAGTTATGTTTACCGAGGCATTAATTAGAACGAATCCATGAATGACCACTAAATTTCCATCAACTTGTACATGCATTGGTTAGTTTCCTCTTGACACTGCTTGCGTTGGGTGATCTAACGCACCTAGAAATCCAACATGTAATGGTACTACTACTAGTATAGTAGAATTGAGAGTTATCAAACGGAAAAACGAATGTTTTTTAGATGAGCCCTATAAACCCTAGTGGGTACGTACTCCGTAAAAACAGATTTTTCCAAAACTAAGTCGCTCCCTTTCATGAATTCTGTAGTATAATCCTTCGTCGACACCCCCTTTCATGAATTTTGTACTTCCTGTCACCGACATGTGGGACATATAGCAACCGGGTCAACATGTCAAGCACCAAATAACAATGCAGAACAGCAGGGGGGACACACCCCACTCGTATCGGCCCAGTAGTAGTAATGAGCAATGAGACGTCAAATCACAATGCCGCACCTTCCCAACTGGACGAAGCAACGATTATTTCACACTTCGTTTTGCCATCATCTCAAACCACATAGTATTGCTTCTGCCTCAAGAGGGACATGCACATCGCCTTGGTACATCATGACACGTGGGACCGCATGACAGGCCTTGCGCATCACCTCATTTTTACTATACTTCCTCCGTATCGGTTTACTACATGGCATGCACATCGTTCTAGGTTGAGAATTTAACTGGCTATATATGTGATGACCGGTACTCTAGCCTTTTCAAAAATGTATACTTTTGTACAGTAGTACTATCGATGGATTGGGCCCTGGAGCAAAAATTGAAATTAAAAAAAGGTGGTACATATAGAGAGCGCTCGTCGCCAAATTATGCATATAGTACTATCAAAAAAGCTAGTACGTGCTTAATTGGGGTGCTAAATTCTATTAAAGAAATACTAGTAGTATGTAAATACTGAAGAGTTAAAGTAACGAGAATAGATATAACATAGTTCTGCTGGGGGCTCAACACAACACACCCCTCAAATTAAACTAAGCACACCTCAAATTAAACTATGCAACTAATCCGATAGACACTGCATTAGAAGTTTAGAACCACCATGAGCAACAACACTGCCACCTTACTCGGAGTCCTCGTCCACATCCTCGACTTCATCCTTGTCGCTCTCCCTCTTGGCCGATACTTCTTTGCTTGAACCGCACACTTGGTTGTTGCTCTTCAACCAACCCTTGTAGATATTGAAACAAAGGTAGCTATCCATTGTAGCGTAGTGGATGTGGTCTATATCTAGTACATTCCGCTGCCATGCATGACAATGAAATGTGTAATGAGGTTTCTCCAGTTTACGGTATGAAGGATGAACCATGGCTCCTGCCAGGGTCAGCATTGAAGGCTGACGAGAGGGCACCAGCCGATTCTTCTGGAGGTCGAAGGGGTTCCCTACAACGAAGCCTATCCGACCCAGGACTTCTTTGTCATTCTTAAAGTCTATAGTAATGAATTTCACTGTTTTGTCCTTGAGGAAGTTCTTAAAATCTTGGCACTCAACATCGGCATGGTAAATGTGGTAGACCAAGCAAACGTTATGTACGCAAACCTGGATCACGGCGGGCTTCTTCCTCTCTTCGTCCTTTAGATCCTTCTCTGGTCCCAGGACTGTGGTGTACTCAACATCTAGCCCAGCGACCCACTCACCATCTGAGTTTTCAAACATGCATCTGAAGCGAGAAAGGCATCCTTTCACCGTCACGGAAGAATGGGTGTAGGTGACGTCGAACGCATTACCGGTGATGGTTCTAACCTTGTACTCACCACCGATCGTGGAGATTTGGGATGCCATGGCTTTGGGAGGAGGGTTAGGATTAGTGGAACTGCCGTAATGTGAATGCACGGGACGACTAGGAGCGAACCGCCGTAGTATTGAAGGACGTGCGGGGACAAGTAGGAGCGAACTGCCAGCGTGCGAACGGCGGGGTAGTGGCTTTCCATTCTCCCATGATACAGGCTTCCGAGAGCCCTTGGGTCTGAGATCGAACGGTTGCATGTCATGATTCTAGACCTATGGGTGAATATCCTATCCTGGAGGGTTATTCTGCAAATTTCCAGCAACTTAGCATGCGACCGTTTGATCTCAGATCCAAGGGCTGCCAGCAGCCCATATCATGGTCGCGCCTACCATGACCGTCGCATCGCTGGCGCGGTCGCGCCCTTGGAGATTTAACACGGTGCGTTAGGCTATCTGATGTTGGCATGTCATACATAGTCATCACTTAGTCACTCATACTACAACAAGGTTGGCTATAAGTGTATTTTTTACTCCTCTCTATCTATTTCTTCTTACTCCCTCCATCCCATAATATAATAACATTTTTGACACTAGTGTAGTGCCAAAAACGTTCTTATATTATGGGACATAGGGAGTACTAGTATTTATTGCATTTGCCAAGGAGTGACCTCTTCCAATGAAATGGTGTTGCTAAGTTTGCTTCATTTAATTAGCTATAGACGCAAAATTGTCTTTTCACCTAGGTACACGCGCTTAGCACCGTTTCTTTCTTGGGTCACCACACTAGTCTCTCTCTTCTTGATTAGCTTGCCACATTAGACTTTATGCCTATGTGGCAAGCTTAAGCACATGTAGGAGCAAGTAAAAGTAAGTACAATAGTGCGCTTTACATGTCATTTTTGCATATGTGGAGGAAAGAGAGGCAAGGAAAAAGTGGAGAAGTGGGCTCTCATGCAAGAGCCAGCCTCTACTACATGGTGGAGCATTGGGAGAGGCACCTGTATGGAGGTGGTCAGGAATCAGGAGACTCATGTCGGTCGTAGCGCCACAGTTAAAAAGATAAAGCCAAGTCAAATCACAAGGCCCCACCTATCCAGCAGTAACTCGCTGTCAAATCACACAGCCCTACGTTTGCAGCAGCCTACTCCCTCGTCTTCTCGCATCTTTGTCGAACCGACTAGGCGGAACTGCCCCGCCTACCCCGCAGGAAAAGCCCCGCCCTCGACTTTTAAATACAACTACATCCGCTTAAGAATCCAATGATATACTTTTTGTGACATAGTAACTCATATTTAGTTAGTCAAATGGATGACCTAGAACTACGTGCTGGCTCTATAAACCGAGATGCCTAAAAATAAAAAAACTGAGACGGAGAGGGTAGTTTAGCACGTATCTTTTTAGATCAATATAGTTGGGATTCACCAAGGAGCAAAACCAAGTGGTAGGCTGCTCCTGTCGTGTTGGCGTAGCAACTCAAGCAGGGTCAGTCCGCACACGAAATGGCGACACACTTAACAGGACCCCTTTGGCCGACATGTGGCTCATCCACCGTCTTGTTCCACGTGCGATGCACCAAATTATAGTTCGGAGCAGCGGTTGGAATTGGAGGCACCCCGGTCGTAGCGCCGTAGTAGTAGAAAATGAGCGATGCGGGGTCAAATCACAAAGCCCCACCTTTCCCGCATTAAGCTGGACAGACGAAGCAACCATCATTTCACTATAGGGCGCAAGGGCATAAAGAAAAGAGAAAATAATGATGCGTGCGGCCGCTACCTAGGGTGTAACACCCTCGATGCGACTATAGCTCCCACGTGTCGAGGCACGACTTAGAGACATAATCGCATTGAAGGCATATGTCGCAAGTTAGGCAATCTTCACAACATCCCATGTACTATGAATAATAAAGGGGAGAACATAGTTGGCTTACACTCGCCACGTCACATCAGAGTACATAAATAACATACATCATCCAAAGACTCATGGCCCGACTATGGCGCCAAAAATAGAAGAAAACCCAACATGCGACAACGGTCCCAATCAAACCCCAACTAGGCACCACTGCTGATCATCGGGAAAGGAAACGTAGTATCACTGAGAGTCCTCGTCGAACTCCCACTTGAGCTCGTACTCGTCACCTGGAGCGGAATCACCTGGACCTGCATCTGGAGTTATAGTATCTGTGAGCCACAGGGACTCAGCAATCTCGCACCCTCGCGATCAAGACTATTTAAGCTTATAGGAAGGGTAAGGCAATATATATGTGGAGCTGCAGCAAGCGACTAGCATATATGGTGGCTATCTTATTCGCAATAGAGAGCGAGAAGAGGAGGCAAAGCACGAGCGAGAAACTAGAGAACAACCTACGCAAACATTACTCCAACACCGTATCCACTTCCCGGACTCCGCCGAGAAGAGGCCATCATGGTAACACACTCAGTTGATTCATTTTAAATAATTTAGGTTCAAGTTATCTACAACCGGACATTAACAAATTCCCATCTGCCCATAACCGCGGGCACGGCTTTCGAAAGTTCAATCCCTGCAGGGGAGTCCCAACTTAGCGCATGACAAGCTCTGACAGTCAATGAAGGAATAGACCTCCTCCCAAGATGTTCCGATCAGACTCGGTATCTCGGTAACTCAAGACACTTCGACAGGTTAAAACAAGACCAGCAACACCGCTCGAATGTGCCGACAAATCCCGATAGGACCTGCACATATCTCTTTCTCAGGGCACACTCAGATGAGACATCATACGAGTAAAACCAACCCTCAAGTTGCCCCGAGGTGGCCCCGCAGTCTACTCGGTCGGACCAACACTCAGAGGAGCACTGGCCCGGGGGGGGGGGTTAAAATAAGATGACCCTCGGGCTCCGGTAGCCCAAGGGAAAAGAGGCTAGGTGGCGAATGGTAAAACCAATGTTGGGCATTGCTGGAAAAGCTTTAATCTAGGCGAACTATCAAGGGGTTCCCATTATAACCCAACCGCGTAAGGAACGCAAAATCTGGGAACATAACACCGATATGACGGAAACTAGGGCGGCAAGAGTGGAACAAAACACTAGGCGAGAGGCCGAGCCTTCCACCCTTTACCAAGTATATAGATGCATTAAGATAACATAGAAATATAATGATATCCCAACAAGTAAATAAAAGGTGTTCCAACAAGGATCGGCCTCCAATCTTCACCTGCAACTAGCAACGCTATAAGAGGGGCTGAGCAAAGCGGTAACATAGCCAATCAACGGTTTGCTAGGACATGGTGGGTTAGAGTTTCAGCATGGCAATTGGGAGGCTGACAAGCAAAAGGTAGGCATCGTAGCATTGGCATTGCAAGAGCGAGCAAACTAGCATAGCAAAGATAGTAGTGATTTCGAGGGTATGATCATCTTGCCTGCACAGTTGTCAGAGTTGACTGGATCCTCACAAGCAAACTCAACGGGCTCCTCGGTAGCGAACTCGTCTCCCGGCTCTATCCAAACAAGACAAACAAGCAACAAAGACAAAATCAAGCACGTGCAAGACCAAGCAAAATGATGCAATGATGATATGCTATGCGGGATGCGACGCGGGATGCAAAATGCAAGATATGACAGGGAATGCATGAACCTGGGCTCAACTTGGAATTCCAAGGGTACCACTGGAAAGATGAGATGAAATCGCTTGAAAACGATATAAAGAACGCCGGAATCGGAGTTACGGTTTGGAAATGGCAAGCGATTCAAAATTGACACCGGCCTGCGATTTACAGCAAGTAGGCACCTAAATGCAATGAAATGAACATGCTACAGCCACCAAACATGACAACAAAATACATGGCAGGGATGCACACAAGATGCTTAACAAAAGACTAGCACTGAGCCACGGCCAATTCATCAACTAGGAGGTTCAAACAAGCATGGCAAAAATGCAAATGCAAAATAGATTCCAGAATTAGTGAAATTAACACTTGTCTGGAATTTCATATCACGAAGCCCTCTTCGGAGCAGCAAAACAACATGATACATGACCTGATTAAGACAAGTAAGAACATGGCATGCAGCTACTCAACAAGCTTAACAAAAACCCAGAGTGACCTGGGGCCAAAAGGGTTCACAAAATATACTAACGGGCACACGAACATAGCTAAAACTGAGACATGCTGAAATATAACTCACGAGGGCACGTAAAAGAGCTCGATGCACTCACTACGGTGCAAGTCATGGCAAGGAAAGCATACATCCTTTAAGAAGGCACAAAATACAAGCTAGACATGGCAAGAACAATGGCATAGCATACACGGATCAACTACAATAGCATCGGCAAAATCGCAAACGAGTTGACGATCTGCCCAGATTCACAACGAAGCAAAAGTAGAGCTCGATTGACTCAAGCTAGGGTGCTCCATAATTGCAAACAAAGACATGGATGGATAGAGCATAACATGATTAACAAAACTCCTTTACTGATCATCCTCAAAAGAGGCACGGATCACTAGGAAACAAGCTGAACATATGGCATCACGAACTAAATAATCCCAGACTTAGTGAAACCTACTAAGTCCCTGAAAACAGATTTATCGGGTGCCACACTTTGCAAGCTTGCACAAGTCACCACACACATCCTAAAAATGCATTGGTTGCAGCTCTGGAAGGAAGACAAAATTCTTAACAAAACACATGAAGGACTCCCAGGCATAGCATGCACACAATAATCATGGCAAAAATGACAAAAGTCTAAGATGAACTAGCAGATCTGACAAATATCTCACGAGGCCTCCTTCTAACAGCATTTTGGGCGTCAAGATGAACACAAATGAAAATGATGCAATGGAATGAAATGATGTACTTGTCGAGGCGAACATTTTGATATGCTATGTGGCCAAATCAGAGCTACGGATGCAAAGATACGGCCGGTCAAAGTATGCACAAAAATTAGGGTTCAGAGGGGAAAAAGTCAACCCCGATTCAAAATATCTCAGATCTGCACAGAAACCGAAGCACGGCTGGATCCGAGCTCGCCGGAGCTGTTGCGGTCGCCGGAGTGACGAGAGGAGGGGCCGGCCGGTGCGGAGAGCTCGCCAGAGTGGGGCGCCGGCGGCGAGACGGCGCGGGCGCGGCGACCG
>NC_041382.1:437955476-437971731 GCF_002162155.2 Triticum dicoccoides
AAGTGGAGCTAGGAGAGTCCAAATGAGGTGCGGTTTTCGGCCATGCGATCGTGATCGAACGCTCTAGGACATGGAGCAGAGTTTGGCGGGTTTTGGGCCAAATTGGAGGGGTGTTGGGCTGCAACACACACGAGGCCTTTTCGGTCCCTCGGTTAACCGTTGGAGTATCAAACGAAGTCCAAATGGTACGAAAATTGACAGGTGGTCTACCGGTAGTAAACCAAGGCCGCTTGGCAAGTCTCGGTCCAATCCGGAAATGTTTAAACCCCACACATGAAATAAAGCTAGAAAAGGCCACCGGAGGAGAACGAAGCGCCGGAATGCAAAACGGACAACGGGGAAAATGCTTGAATGCATGAGATGAACACGTATGCAAATGCAATGCACATGATGACATGATATGAGATTTATGACAAAGACAACAACACACGGAGACAAAACCCGAACCCGAGGAAATAAATATAACTTAACGCCGGAAACGGCAAGAGTTGGAGTACAAATAAGGAAAGTTACATCCGGGGTGTTACATAGGGCACCCTAGGGTAGGGGTATCCACTACATATCCTTTTTTTGAAAGCGCCTCCACAACAAATCGGCTTCTCCCTCGTCCTCTTGAAGAAAACCGATGATGAGTACGCCGGTAGGGTTTGTAGGAGTACTACAACATGCGGGGCCACGTCGTAGTAAACGGGTTTGAGTCGACGCCTTAAATATGTGTGGGTCGCTTGGTTTTACGGGAACGAGGCAGCATTTTGGGGTCGGGGACTAGTGGAGATATAGTACGTACAAAAAATTGTGGACGTAGGTTCGACCGAAAGGCAATGATGCATGGGCCCTGCATTTTGATATACCCGGGGCCACGTGAAATTTGCTACTCTACTCAAATTAGTAACGTACACATGTATTGAACGCATGAGATTTCAAAACCAAATTATGAATAAATACACACTATAGCATTTAAAGCTTTGAGTCATATATGCATGATGTAGATGTTCGTTTACTTCTTATAGTTCATCTCATTCAAAATCAATTAGTTTCATAAAAATGTTAAGATTCATGGGGTTGTGCATTGTAAATCATAAAGTAAAAAACAAATAATGGCAATTCATTTAGAAAAAATAATCAATTATGATACAGAAGATTCTAGAACAAAGGAGAAGTGCTTGTGTTTTGAGGTTTGTGCATTATGCTTAAGTTCAACCATGGTATCTTCTAAATTGTACATGTGGCAGATCTGGTGGAATGTTGATGATATCCAATGGCCAGTAGTGCTCGGATTTGCCTATCTCTGCACTGTCGGGTTAGCTTCATCCAGCGACCATCTTTCAAAGTTATTGGCACACTATATAGTTCTTGTGCCATAGTTGCATGTTTTGGAAAAAAATCTACTAGTGGGTTGTACTATCTATTTAGGAATAGAAGATGTATTCATGGAAGTTGTAGGGAAAGAGATGACATGGACCATCTCAATTCCTTTGAGTAGGGATTGGAAAAGAGATGTCATTTGGTTCACATCATAGGAAATTTTCTATTGAATCTAGAGATGACATGTATCTCAATTCCTATGACGAGGGATTAGAAAAGAGATGTAATTTGGTTCATATCATAGGAACTTCTCTATTGAATATACGCTAATGTTTATTTTCCTTTGAAATTAAGGGAGTATAGGAATCCATTCATATGAACCAAGTGGCTCTAAAGCTATAGAAATGATATCATGTTTATTTCCTTTGAAATGTGGAGTATATGAATCTATTCCTATGAACCAATTGGCTCTAAAGGAAAAAATCCTATAAAAATCATATCATATAGAGTTCCTATGATATTCCTCGACACTAAAGGGTGCTTGAAATTGTTGCGGGTGATACGATGGCCTTTCTTTGTAGACTCCTCACCCATCTTTATAGTTACCTTTCGAGATGAATGAAATGATATATACATGGTATTCTAAGCATATTTCATATATAAATTGTTTTAATCCGATGCACGATTGTGAAGTTATTAAATGCATGATGATGAAGGACTTTTCTGTAAAACTGGCACTCTATGGGAAAAAGCTAAAATCGCAGCAACAGAAAAAAATACTACGGGCCGAAACTTCCTGGCCCAACAGGAACAGGGGAGGTGCTGGGTGCGTTCTCACCCATGGGCTTGGCCCGCTGGTGAAGAGGAAGGTCAGCGAGGACTGCGCGGATCTGGCCCGTTGTGCGGTCCACGACGCATAGGAGGTAGGCCGCTGGATAGCCGAATGGGCCTGGCAGCTCCGGGCCACGGCGGGGTCTAGCTGGAGAATGTCCTGGCGCTGGGCCTTGGCAGGCTGGGGTCAACGCTCGCGGTCAAGGGGACTTGTGCTGGTCGTCGTCTTCCACACGCAGAAACAGAGGCCGGCGACGAGGACTTTGGGTGGGGGAAGGAGGTCCTGCGGTGGCTCGAGGGTGCAGGGCGTCTGGAAGGCCGGATCTGGCCGTGGGAGGTCGCCGTCGAAGTAGCTGGACGCGGTCAACGAAGGAGGGACGAGTGGGCGTCCTCTACTCGACAAAAGCAGAGCGGTGACGGCGCCTGGAGCAGAGCTCCGGCGAGCGAGGCGAAGGGGCGGAGAAGCGAGGGACTTGGTGCGGGCTCCCGGCGACTCCATACGACGAAGGACGACGAGGAGGAGGGCGCGAGGCAGGGGCCCTAGTTCTGCTGGTGGCGGACGGCGTGAGGACGCCGGTGAGCTTGTTCGGCATCCAGGACGGGAAGCATGGCTGGGAGGCAAGGCGCTGCAAGGTACTCCGGCGAGGAGCGGGCAGACGGCAGATCTGCGCTTCCATGGCGGCGATTTCGACCTGCAGAGGGCGACAGAACGATGGCCATGGCAGCAGGGCGTCCTCCTGTTGCTCCTACTCCTGGCGAGAGAGAGAGAGAGATAGATTGAGAGAGCGAGAGAGGGAGAGAGAAGGGAACCAGAGGAAGGGAAGGGCGCGCCGCGACCTGGAGGGACGATGCGGCCGGGCTGATGGATGGATGGATTGAAGGAACTGGGGTTGGCTCCGCGCTGAAAACCAGGAAGGTGGTCGGCTGCGGGTTTGGATCTGGGAAGATCCCGAGGTGGGAGGCGAGTGAGTGGTTGGCTGGCAGCGGTGTGGTGGGAAAGGGTGGATTGGATAGGGTAGGCTAGGGGTATATCGTCCCTCCGATCGCAATCGAACGATCGCGAATAAAAATAGCTAGGAGGTCCAAATAAGAAAATGGTGACATTTCGTAGACATTTGGGGATGATCCGGATCCAACAGTGACGACTGCCCGGGTCGGGTCCAGGACAATTTCGGACGCGCACGTGAGGGGTTCGATGCACTGTGCAGAGAGGGATTCGGACTGTGCGGTCGCATCGGACAACTCCGGAAGTGAAGAGGGGAAGGAGGATGGACTAGGTGGGCTGTGGCGACACTGCGAGGGGGAGAAGAGAGAGGGAGGGCCCTGCATCTATTTCCGGACACCGAAAACGACCGACGTTAGACCGACTATAATGTCGCTATAGTTATCCGTTGGGCTATCAAACGAACTCCAAATGAGATGAAACTTGTCAGGCAGCCTACCTACAACATAACAACACCACATGCCAACTTTCAACCCATTCCGAGAACATTTTTCGGCCACTTATAAAAATACTATTTCAGACATGCCGCGGGCGCGTGCAAGTGTGACTGGGCTCAGAACGGACAACGGACGGAACTGGGGGAACCCGGACTAATGCAAGTTTCGAGAACATGATGATGCAATGCACATGATGACATGACAAGATGTGACACGCTAGCAAAAGACAAGGCAACAACAGCGAATAACTGGAGGACACCTGGCACAACGGTCTCGGGGCGTTACAAAATCCCAACCAAGGGAAATAACATCACTCTCATCGGTTGCTTGAGCTCATTGTGCATTACAGAAGCCAAATGATTATCCCCCACCAGCACCCACAAACTTATTTCGAACTAGCACATCAAATGGGCTATAAATTTTCATAGGAAAGGCTGCATGACCGTGACAGATTTGGATTCTGACATTTGGGACCCACGAGGAAATAGCCTATCCAAGGTGGTGTCGACTTACTAGCCAGTCAACAAACGATTCTGCCTACCAGCCATTGGATTGACATCCAACATCTGTCGGGTATCTTCTATCTCTTGTCTTCTTCCTCCAGCCGCCCAAACCAAACCACCCCGTCGGCTCCGCCTGCTCCCATCTCCCATGGCTGGTTGCGCCTCCGCCACCCTACCGTACGTACCGTCCAACGTTGGCCAGTCCCTTCCTCTATTCCCCCACATGTCCTGTTATTCTCCGGCGATGTCAGCCCAAACAGGCACCCGCGCCCGAATCAGTCAACCATCGTACTCCCCTCCGCCTGCGACTGGACCGACTCATCTTCAACGACTCCTGTTCGTTTCGTCTGAGGCCTCACTGCCGTCCTCCGCCTTGCGGCCTTGGTTCGCTCGTCGTGCGCGGTGTGCCGCCCTCTTGCATTGTCAACGTCGTCAACAACCGAGAGGAACAAGGAGATGACTGTACGTGGAGAGGATGATAGTAGGGACCCACCAGCGTCACGGTAGTACGCAAGCAAGTGCCTCCATAGTACAAGCCCAAAAATATGGTTCCTCCTAATGGTTGGACATCTTGGGCTCACGCCATTGTCAACGTAGTCAATAAACGAGATAATTACACTACGAGCGGCTGACACCAGGGACCCAGCATGTCGCGCAGTTTTGTTTTTTGAGGAAGAAGCAGTTGTTATTTATACTAGTTTTAGCGACGGATCAGGGTAACAATGGGGTTGTGCGGGGGCTGTGGCCCGTCTAGCCAGGGTTTTATTTATGTTTACCACATCATGAGCCTAGTTGTGTTTTTTTCTTGCTGAAAATGGCTATCCCAGTTCTATTTTTTTAAAGAAATACCTAAACAAGGCCTACTTGCTTTAACGGCCCTGCTGGGCTGCAAATCTTACAAGACGAGGAGAGTTCCATTCGGTTTGCCCAGAAATGGGCTGTACATTTTTAAAACACATCAAACCGGGAATTAGTTTCAATTTTTTTTCATTACAAGATCTTAAATTCCATTGATTTTTATGCGTGGACAATTGTTTGTATTTTATATTTATATAAATTATTTTTCAAAATAGTTTGAATGTGAATCGATATTTCTGGATTAAAAACAGTTGACCGCACCGAAATATGCAAAATTTCGTATACTTTTTAACCATGGCCACAATATGGGGTGTAATGCTAACAAAAAGAAGATGGGCTCCAAAAAAGTTCTTAAGAATTAGAAACTGGGCTGTACATTATTAGAAATAATGGCAGATGGGTTGTATGCTATTTTCCACAGATTTGAGGCTGACTTGTGCGCCTACTATAGGTTGACGCATATGCTTTCATAAAAAAAAGGTTGACGCACATGCAATGCCCTGTCAACTTAGTCAACACACGAGAGCAGTGACTGTTGGATATCCATCCAGGGCTCGTGTACATGGCTGGGTCGGAACGGAGATACATCATCGTCGTCGTGTTCATGGGGAGGCAACAAAATGCGTCGTGTTCATGGGGAGGCAACGGAATGCGTCGTGTTCATCGGGAGGCAACGGAACGCGTGGGAGCCAACCGGCTGGGTCGGAACAGAATGCGTGGCCGTGTTCATCGAGAGGGCTTGGACCGCACAATGGAGGAAACGGACCTCCTGCGTTCGGAACGGAGGAAACGAACCTCCTACGGTCGAAACGGGGGTCCTGTTTATCGGGAGGGGTGTTGCATACCGCAAAATGGACGAAACGGACCTCCTACGGTCGGAACGGGGGTCCTGTTGATCGGGAGGGGTGTGGCATACCGCAAAACGGACGAAACGACCTCCTACGGTCGAAACGGGGGTCCTGTTCATCGGGAGGGGTGTGGCATACCACAAAACGGGAATTCACGGGATACTGTTCATCTCCACAATCGACCTCCTCCAGCCTTCACGGGCTACCGCTGACCTCCTCCAGCCTCCACGGGCTCCTGTTCATCCAGCCTCCACCGCGCGCTACTCCACCGGCTAATGTTCAACCACCCCTCCACGGGCACCCATCCACCATCTACTGTTCATCCAGCCCTCCACACGACGGGGTCCTATTCAACCACCCCTCCACGGGCACCCCTCCACTATCTACTGTTCATCCAGCCCTCCACCACACCACGGGGTCCTGTTCATCCAGAGGCAACGCCACCGCTCACTGTTCATCCAACCCCCCCCCCACCGCAACGCTCACTGTTCATCCCAGAGGCAGCATCGATCGGCTTCAGTTAGCAGCAGTAGTGAAGGAATCGCTCGATCGGGTTCAGTTAACAGCCATCGAGCGATCGCTCGGGTTCAGTAACGCGTAGCCTGCAGTGCAATCGCTCTGTTTCAGTTAGAGCCCAAAGCCTCACTGGGCTTCAGTTAGAGCCAATGCCTCGCACACACGCGCATACATGTACGAGAGAAACATGCATTGCTCGGTCCCCGACCTCCCACCGTAACGGGGAACTCCCCGAAATTTTCCTCGCCCTCGCTTCGACCACGGTTTTTTCCATCATGGACGGCCCAAAGAATGTCATGCAGCTACGCCTCCGGCCCGCCCAGAACGAAAAGCCCATATTCTGTCATGATTTTTTGTCATAGAAGTAGGAGCCCACCACATCTATGATGATACCGGGTTTTTTCACAATTATCGTCATAGAAGTGTCATATGTATGACAGAAAAAAATTTCGTTCGGCCCAAAATGTCATGGATGTGTCTTTTTTTTGTAGTGCAAGGTTGTAGTCTCGTAGTAGTGGTTGCGCCAGAGCTCGCGTTGGTACTCCACCGCCGATTCCTCGACGGATAGACTCTTCTCTACCTCGACCTCAGCCGTGCGCAACTGCTCCTCTTGGCGCTCCCCGATCACTGCCGCCTCCTGCATTTCCAGCTCCCACTCGGCGAGCTCATGAGGAAGCATGATGGATTCCGAGGTGGCCTGGAATATCTTGGCGTGTGCATCCTCGATCTTGGCATGGATGGCCTCGACCTTGTCCAGGGCGACATTGGCGGCACGGACGGCAGCTCGAGCGCTCTCTATGTTTGCTGCCGCCGTGGCAGTTGCAGCTATAGCCGTCTCGGCTGCTGCAGCTGCCCTGTCGGCTGCCGCAGACGCCCTCTCGGCGTTAGAGGCCACGCTCAATGCGGATGCGGTGGTACTCTCGGCGTAGACGGTCGCTCTCTCGGCGCAGGCGGTGCTGCTCAGGGGGGGGGGGACACGGCCATTGTACGGGCCTTCATGAAGCGTTTCCATGGCATCATCTTTGCATGAAGGGGGTGTGGGAATGGGGATCTGGATTCGTGGATTCGGGGGTTGCAGACACTAGAGCAGATGAGTAGGCGAAACTTAAGGAGGAAGACTTAAATAGACCTAGATGTTTTCATCGCAAATGGTTCCTACAAAACAACAGTGTGTGATGTTCTAGATATTTTTTATTACCCGTGAAAGACGAATTTGGAGTAAAGTGCAACAGATGGTGTTTTAAATGTAGAAGAAAATTTTTAGTACTAATACAACTGTCATGTCAAATTTTGGAAAATTTCAGGGGTCATTTGACCTTTTAAGACATTTAAGTGATTTTCTTGCCATTTAATGACCGTAATTGAAATTTGAACACATGTACATGCAACAGCTAACCATAATGGTTTGAAAAGTCATATTTTGTGTACTTGTGTGTGATTTAATTCCATGTGCAATAAATTGGAAGGAATTTTCAAACATATTGGTCTAACGGCTATGACACAAATAAGCATGGAGTGCCATGGCATTAAATTCCTGAAAACTAAAAAAATATCAGAAACACATGAAACCTTGGTTGATGTAATATCATGCCACCAATATGATGTGTTAAAAAAATTGCCATGTTTCACAAAAGTTTGGACACGCACCCGTCACAAACTGGAGTAACTCACTTGAAGGCTCGTGGTTCCGAGAGGGAACAATGCACGTTTGATGACGAACGGGAGATAGCTTCCTCTTACGGCCTTCAAATCTTTTCTACGTGTAACATGCACTAACACTACTAGGAAAACCCTTACCAGTAGCGCTGTTTTTTTTTGCTATTAGTAGCGCGGGCAAGCGCGCTACTGCTACGGCGCTACAGCTATTTTTTAGCAGTAGCGCTTGTTTGTCCTAGCGCTACTGGTATATAAAGCTAGCTGTAGCGCGCTTCCAACCAGCGCTACTGGTAATTATCTACAACGCGTGGCACTAGCCAGCGCTACTGTTACTTGAGTGCTACTGGTAATGTTTACCCCCACGTCACTGCTAACTTTTGTATTAGTTTTTTGCGTTTTGGCTCTGTACACAATTAAATAGATCCACCGTTTATACAATAACATGCATATTCATTGAAAAGCAAGGGATTCTCGACATGTCTCAAGTATCTCACCATCATCAATCATGGTCGAACACATGTCTCGAAATAATGTTGCAAGTCATTACAAGTTCTCAATACATGCAACTACATGGTCACATACTCATGTTTCATCATCTATGTAGACTATGATATGACCGCATAGAAGATAAGAGCGATCACGATGATCAAAAGCGGTATTATGTAGTAGTTTTTGCAGCGGAGTTGGTTCTGAAATGCCCTGTTGTCCTATGAATCTCAAGTAACTAGATTCGGCTTCCGCTCTCCTATCAAACCCTTTCTGGCTTCTGCTGGAGAAGCCAGAGACTTGGGCCTGACACTGTGGCCACTCATTGTACACACCCGGAACATGCCCTACATACACAGCATACCACTTCCTCGCCATCGTTGATCTATATACCTGTCAGAGATGCACACACACACACAAGCATATATATATATATATATCATGAAGCGAATTGAATGAAACAGTTACGAAAGAAGTAACATATATAGTAAACATAGTTAACAAATTTCATCGTACCGAAAGTAATTAACTAGAGAGCGGCACCATACATCTAATAGTTTCATCATACACTGAGACATTCGAAGTTTCGTTATACAGAAAGTAACAAGTAACTAAATAGACACATTGTTTTTAAGCAATGCACTCTTCCCATGTGTCCATATCTGGAAGGGTGTCAGCAAGCTTAGTGAAAGGCGTCATGTCCTGACGTTGTAGGGCAATGCGGGTTCGGACGTCAGCTCACGATATTGGGCCGCCCTAGAACATCCCATTCTCTTCGAGGACATCTTTCATGATGATGGACGCAATTTCCTGCTGGATCCGGTAGAAATCATTTCAAAGTTGATTATTCGGCATGGCTCCAAAGGCTTCAGCCCATCTCTTAATATGGGTATCGGATGAAGATTTCATGCAAAGTGATTGCACATCCCATCTGTACTCCATCATTAGATGGATGACGTAGAATCCATCATTCACACTTCTTGTCAGTTGCTGGATGCAACAGAAGTCAGTCTTGTGGCTGAAACAAAGACCGTCCTTATTTGTTTTTTTGCACGGGATGTAGCCACCCCGCATGCTGAAGCCTAGCATAGCTCTGTCTAGAACATGCTTTATGTGTGTGTAATCTTTCTTCTCTATGTTCTTTGATGGGTCCAAATATAGAGCGCGGGAGTAACACGGATAAAGAACGATGAGAACGACATGACACACCCCGCTGCGCAAAATACACGATCAAGTTAGCCTCCATGCGTGCAAAGTAACTATTGAAATGCTTCTATGCGTTATAGTGCTATCCGCGGATGACTTACCTGGGATGATAAGGTAGGAGAATCGTTTCTTTGTCCTTATTGCTGACCAAGAATTCTTCGACGTACTAACTCGCATATTGATGGTTGGCATCGTTGATTGACAAGAAGCCCTCATGCATGTAGTATGGGTCCGCGACCGCAAGACCAGTGACTTGCTCTCTCCTGACGATGTAGTTCATGTGCAGCGCATACAGGCGGACGAAGGTAAAATCAAGTGTCCTCATTTGAAACATCTGGAAGATGTAATCAAACCTCGGGAAGAAGTGGTCCACGGGGCATGTGTGGATGTACATCTTGCAACTGCTCGGCACATGAACCGTATAAAGTGGGTATCCTGGATCATCCGAGGCGAGGAGGCTTCTCTCCGTCGAAAGCACATGGTTATGGAGTCTCCTGAGATCCCCTGTTATGGCAGCTAGTGCATTTGCTGGTACCATTGGCTCTCCCGCGACATGGATTAAGGGCACATGTTTCATCGGTACACTGTCAACCTTGGTCGAAGGAAGCTGGCTGCTAGAACCAACATTGCCAGCTTTATTGGATTTTCTCTCCATCGGTCTCTTCCTCTGCTTCTTCTTGGTGGGCTGAGGTGCTGGTGGGTCTGTCAGACATTCCCTGAGCACCACCCCTAGTGTTGCCGGGCTCAACATTGGACGACTCTGGCTAAGTAGTTGAGCTTGGGTGGAACTGGCATCTGGAGGCGTGTCCTGCGAGGATTGCATGAACAAAGACTTCTTGCACTCCCGAGGACGTTCGGCTCTGGTACATGCATCTCATATTCATATGGTTGACTCATTGTTACTTCGTTGTCAAAGGCAGTATTGAAATACTGGTCAGGGTCATCGGCCTCCTCCATGTCATGATCTCTATCCTCTTCCATGGGGCAGATGGCATCATTCGCCGGAACGGTTGGCCCTCCTTCCTTGTGTCTCTCGATCTCAGCAAGCAGCACAGACGATGGTTGTACTTGTGTAGGAGGGGTTGTGGTCATACCTTCCTGAGGTCCCGTTGCTGTGCTCCTGACCACCTCGACACGAAGAAGATTTTTCGGCCACAGGATCGGCCAATTTTTGCATTGGCCAAGCTGCGTGGGGGTCTAGTCATCCTCTCCATCGGTTTGTATCGAACGAGGGAGACACTCGTAGCCCTCTTTCACACTAGCCACGGTGACCCTTAAGGCATTATCAGGCATCTGCTGGCGGTGAAACAATGGATCCTTAGGCTTCACTATAGTACCCTTCCCCACATCCACCAACCCGCCCTTCATGTTGTAAAGGAGGGTGCACGGAGTGGAGTCGGCCTACAAAGACATATACGTGCAGCGTCAGAGAACCAAAAAGAATGGCAACTGGAGATTAATTAATTAGTTGAGTTGATGAAGGTGCGACGCGTATTTACCGTGAGTGCGTCGAGCTCAGCCAATGTCGACGGCCCGACATTCAAGCCTGAGACGGAGCTAGGGCTGCTGTGAGAGCTGGGTGCAGGAGCAGGTGCTGGAGGAGGTGCGGGTGCGGTTGCCACACTAGGTATGGGTATGGGTGCGGTGTTCATTGAGTTGCTCCCGGTGAAGCTGGGCATGGGAAAATCACTTGGTGGCACGTTTGGATTTTGTTGCACCCATGTGACCACTGTTGGAATCAAGCTTGTAAAGGCAGCCACCATATCATCTCTATAGGCAGCGATTATCTCAGCTTTGGGCTCAGCTTTTGCTTTCTCCATCGCCCACGCCACCTTCTCATCAATAGTCACTTGACTGAACTTCTTTCTCTGTCTTTTGGCCTCGGGGTCCTCTTTATAATACTACTTCCACGTGGTGCCATCCCCGGCGACGTGCACATGTCCATATTTTTCATGGCCCGGTTGAAAGGAGTGTCCCACTTGTACTTTGCCAACGACTGAGTCGACGAGTCGCTCTCGACCGCAAGCTTGTGTTGGTCTCTCTGCAAAATGGACCGTGATTCATTTTCGAATGTGACTGGAATGTAGTACAATTTGTTGATCAGAAACTAATATGTAAGGTGGTAAAAGGATAATTACCAGTATTCTCATGAATTTCCTAGTCGGCCCATCGGTGAAAAAAAATCTTTTTCTTAGGGTCCCACGAGAATCGGGCCCTGATGAAGTCGTGCTCCTGCTGGTCGGTGAACTCACCCAATGGGTCTGGGATCCCCTGACGTTCATGTTCTGCGTCCTGCTTAGCCCACATGGGCCTCTTTCCCGTGTAACCACGACTTCCAAGGCGGTGGTTCCCCATGTTCTTTGCCTACAGCTGCTTGCCTCTCTCCGACCTAGCCTTGGCAGCTTCTTCATTGCAAGTCTCCTTGAATCTTTCAAAGACCTCTATCATAATTTTCAATTTTTCTGCAACAATCTCGGCGTAGGTTTCATGGTCTACTTGAATCGCCCTTTTCACCCTAGTTTTCCAAGCGGTCAATGCATTGCTGAACTTCCCTAGGGCTTTGTTGTTAATTTGTTCATGGCACCATCATCCCATGGGTCGACATCGTCATTCCGACTGGGGAACAGGAATCTTGTATGCAACCTAGTTAGAAGCAGCTTCTTCAAATGTTCATTCTTCCATATTTTTGTGGTGTTGATGTTAGCGGTATCCCGTAGGATGCATGCTAGTTGGTTGCCGTAACACGCTGCCACTTCTCGCGGCTCTATTGGTCGAACTCGCCAATGTGCACCGCTGTGACCACCAGCCTTCCGGTGCCGAGCTCATTTGGGCGTCGTGTCCTCTTTTCCTTATTTCCCTCACTGGCTTGGGAGGTCCCACCTTCCGTGCTGTAATTAGGAACATCATCAGCGCCAGTCACAGTGCCGGTGTTGTTGGTGGCATTAGTGTCGGCGCCGGCGCCACCACCGTCGTCATCCATCTTGACAAGGCGGTCCGGACACCCAGCTTGCTCTCTCTCCTGATCCGCCGGAAAGTTGAGGTAGGCGTGTGCTCGACCTAATTGGGACTGAGAACCTCTAGCCTCATCGGTGTCGGTCATGTTTCCTAGGGTTCACCGCAAATTATCGAGCTTTATATAATAAAGTGAATAATGACAAAAAAAGTGACCCTTGTTTTGCCAGAAATGTCGTTTCATTCCCGCCGCGACAAATCTCAAGCACTCGATATGTCCAACTTTATAGAACAAGTCATGCTGAAATTCACGGAAAATTTCGGCATGGCCTTTGCTAGAAAGTGCACATATAGTGTGACGCCCCCGATTCAATCGTACACTAATCATACACGCAAATGTGTACGATCAAGATCAGGGACTCACGGGAAGATATCACAACACAACTCTACAAATAAAATAAGTCATACAAGCATCATATTACAAACCAGGGGCCTCGAAGGCTCGAATAAAAGAGCTCGATCATAGACGAGTTAGCGGAAGCTACAATATTTGAGTACAGACATAACATAAACAAGATGCGTTAAGAAGGCTAGCACAGACTGGGTTACAGATCAAAAGAGGCGCATGCCTCCTGCCTAGGATCCTCCTAAACTACTCTTGGTCATCGTCAGTGGGCTGCACATAGTACTAGGCACCTCCGGTGTAGTACGAGTCGTCATCGACAGTGGCGTCTGGCTCCTAGGCTCCATCGTCTGGTCGCAGCAATCGGGTATAGGAAGGGGGAAAAGAGGGAACAAAGCAACCGTGAGTACTCATCCAAAGTACTCGCAAGCAAGGAGCTACAGTACATATGTATGCATTGGTATCAAATGGAAAAGGGGGAATTCCGGAATAAGAGGGGGATAGCTAGTCCTATCGAAGACTACGCTTCTGGTAACCTCCATCTTGCAGTAGAAGAAGAGAGTAGATGGGTAAATTCACCCAGTATCATCGCATAGCATAATTCTAACCGATGATCCTCCCTTCGTCGCCCTGTCAGAGAGCGATCACCGGTTGTATCTGGCACTTGGAAGGGTGTGTTTTATTAAGTATCCAGTTCTAGTTGTCATAAGGTCAAGGTACAACTCCGGGTCGTCCTTTCACCGAGGGACACAGCTATTCGAATAGATCAACTTCCCTGGAGGGGTGCACCACATTTCCCAACACGCTCGATCCCCTTTGTCTGGACACACTTTTCTGGGTCATGCCCGGCCTCGGAATATCAACACGTCGCAGCCCTACCTAGGCACAACAGAGAGGTCAGCACGCCGGTCTAAATCCTATGAGCATAGGGGTCTGGGCCCATCACCCATTGCACACCTACATGTTGCGTGGGCGGCCAGAGAGCAGACCTAGCAACCTCCATTACAAAGGAAGTTGTGTTACGCGGTCCAACCCGGCGCACGCCGCTCAGTCGCTGACGTCACGAAGGCTTCGGCTGATACCACGGCGTCGAGTGCCCATAACTGTCCCCGCGTAGATGGTTAGTGCGTATAGGCCAGTGGCCAGACTCAGATCAAATACCAAGATCTCGTTAAATGTGTTATCTTGAAATAACCGCGAACGCCGACCAGGGCCAGGCCCACCTCTCTCCTAGGTGGTCTCAACCTGCCCTGTCGCTTCGCCACAAAGACCCACACAGAGGGCCCTTGGGACAAAGGTCCTTTCAGCCCCCAATCCGTGATTCACTCGCGGGTGCTCCACGAGCTAACCCGACTTTAGTCACCACATGTATCATGTATATATGTATAAGTATATACCCGTGATCACCTCCAGAGTGATCATGGCCCGATAGTATAGCATGGCAGACGGACTAGAATGTAGGGCCACTGATGATAAACTAGCATCCGATAGTAAGCATTAGGATTGCAGGTAAAGGTAACAATAGTAGTAGCAAGGACGGGCTATGCATCAGAATAGGATTAACAGAAAGCAATAACATGCTACACTACTCTAATGCAAGCAGTATAGAGAAGAGTAGGCGATATCTGGTGATCAAGGGGGGGGGCTTGCCTGGTTGCTCTGGCAAGAGAGTGGGTTCGTCAACACCGTAGTCATACTGGGTAGCAGCAGCGTCAATCTCAGTGTCTAGCGAGAGAAGAGGGGGAAGAAATAATAAATATTGAGCAAACAGATGCATGACGATGCATGACATGATAAAGTGTGATGCTAGGTGTGCCCTAACGCGGTATGAGGTGGCACCGGTGAAGTGGGAAAATATCCCCGGTGTTTCGCGTTTTCAGACAAATGAATCGGAGGGGAAAAGTTGCGTGTTTGCTATGCTAGGGATGTGTGGCGGACGAACGGGCTGCGTATCCGGACTTGTCTCGTCGTTTTGAGCAACTTTCATTTACAAAGTTTTTCTATCCGAGTTACGGTTCAATTTATATTATTTTTAAAAGATTTAAGTCATTTTTAGAATTACCAGAATTAATTTAATTAGGAAATCCCATTATGATGTCAGCATGACATCAGGGTGATGTCAGCATGACATCAGGGTGATGTCAGAAGTCAACAGTCAGTTGACTTGGTCCAACTGACGCGTGGGTCCCACTGTCATTGTCTAACTAACTAACTGTTTAGTTAGATTAATTAGCAGGTTAATTAGGTTTAATAGTTAGTTAACAGAATTAATTAAGTTAACTAATTAAGTTAATTAATTAATTAATTAACTAATAATATTTTTTTTAATAAACGTTCTGGGCCGTGGGCCCCACATGTCATTGGCCCTAGGGCCAAACGGGCGCTGGGCAGTGGATATGCGGCGGGCGCCGGGTCCCCTGGACCCGGGCATGCGCGGGTGGTTCCGCGGCGAAGCTGGGGCACCAGGCGCTGTGGCCGTGACCACGGCGAGGCCCTCCGGCCGGCCGCGACAGGCGGAGGTGGGCACCAGGGAGGAGAACGGGTTCGTGTTGCGTGCTTGCCGCGACGGACATGAGCGACAGAGGTCAGCAGAGGAAGGGCGGGGTCCGCGGGCGCAGGCCGGCAACGGCGGGCGCGAGGCACCAGAGGGCCGAGGCGGGGTAAGCATGGTGCGGAGGAGGGCAGTAGCGGGCGCGGCTTGGCAGCCTACGGGGAGCAACGGAAGCAGCAGTGGCTGGGTGGCCGCGTGCGTTTGTAGGAGGCGACACGGGGCGCGGCTAGCGCAAGCGCGCGCGGTGGCACGGGACGCGGCCGTCTCGTGCGATGTAGGGGAAGGTGGGGGTTCGACCGACGCGGGCGCGCGCGGGCGATGACCTCGGTGGGGCGCAGGAGCAGAGACGGCGCAGACGTCGCATGGTGAGCACGCGGGGTGAGGGAGAGAGGAGGTCGGGGCCTCACTGCAGGGCTGTAGGGCACGGGCAACGGGGGTCGATGAGGAGGACGGAGATGAGGCAACGCAGGGGGAGGAGGCGATGAGGGCATCCGGCGAGGTGGCCGTTTGTAGCGAAGGTGGCGGGGCGCTAAGCGGCTTCGGGCGGCGACTCGAGGTACCGCGTCGGGGGCGAGGCGGTGAGGACCAGGCGATGATGTCAGAGCGATGGGGTTAGGGTTGGGCGACGACGGGGCAGCGCCGGGGGGCGTGGTCGGGGTTGAGCCCCGATCCAGATCGGGGTGGGGGCGAGAGGGAGGAG
>NC_041382.1:437972033-437980478 GCF_002162155.2 Triticum dicoccoides
AGAGGGAGGAGAGAGTGGGGGGGGGGAATCATGCGGGGGCAGAGTGGGGGTGCGGTTAGGGTTCAGGTGCAGTGGGGGGTGAGGGAGTCCTGGATTAGGGGGTCTCCGGACAGCCGGACTATATCTTTCGGCCGGACTGTTAGACTATGAAGATACAAGATTGAAGACTTCGTCTCATGTCCGGATGGGACTCTACTTGGCGTGGAAGGCAAGCTAGGCAATACGGATATGGATATCTCCTCCTTTGTAACCGACCTTGTGTAACCCTAACCCTCTCCGGTGTCTATATAAACCGAATCGTTTTAGTCCGTAGGACAACAACCATAACATACAATCATACCATAGGCTAGCTTCTAGGGTTTATCCTCTCTGATCTCGTGGTAGATCTACTCTTGTAGTACCCATATCATCAATATTAATCAAGCAGGATGTAGGGTTTTACCTCCATCAAGAGGGCCCGGACCTGGGTAAAACATCATGTCCCCTGCCTCCTGTTACCATCCGGCCTAGACGCACAGTTCGGGACCCCCTACCCGAGATCCGCCGGTTTTGACACCGACAGGGGGGTTATGGATAGTGGGGGCGGTTGGGCCGTCCTGCTAGTGGCCACGTGGGCCAAATGGCCCAGGGAGGGTTCTTCTCTGCTTTTTTTTATTGTTAGTTTTTTTTTCTTTTTAGTTAACCTTTTCTTTTAGAACCTTTTCCATTTCTAATTCCATTTAAAGCAGACTAGCTTTATTAAATACAAAACTTAAACCTAAATTATTAATAGAAATTAGGTTACTCCCATGATTTGTTTGGTAGGTAATTAAGTTATTCCAGTATTTTTATAATTCAAAAAGCATTTAGTTTATTGCTTTGACCACTGGTTTATTTATTTACGGCCATTTAAATACTTAAAAAAAGGTTGGCTCCACCACCAATATTAGTTAGGGATTATTTGCCACATGACGAACATTTTAGTTTTGATATTTGAAAACTTATAAAGTTTGAGTTGATTTTAAATTTGATTTTGAATGAGGGTTGAATTAATGCGAGTTTATCAACAGTAACTGTGGTGACGTGGCAACATTAGTAGAGGGTTACTGTAGCTTCATTATCCGGGCGTCACAATTCTCCTCCACTACAAGAAATCTCGTCCTGAGATTTAAGAGGGGGACTAAGGGGTTTTGTTACGAAATTTAACCAATCTTCTCGGTCTTGGTTGCTCTTCTCGATGTGGTTGTTCTATTACATTGATGTCTTTATTTTTCTGCTTGAGTTCATCATGATGAAGTCGGCATCCTTTCCTCAGGAACTCCATCATACTTACGAAAGAATAAAAGGTGGGTATGTTCCGGGAGAGCGGACCTCATCAAGTTTGACTATCTGGTAGCTAACATTGGGGACGGTGGCGGAAAGTAACTCTCGAACTGAAACTTAATAAAATATCGAGAGTAAAGTAAGGAGGTACCCTGAGAAGTTTCAAGTGGGTAGGCAATCGTTCGATGCCTGAAGCAACATGTGAAAGGGGTCCAGAGCAGCGAGAATGAGTATGGCGTATGTTATCAAAATAGATCACTAGGACGGTGGCCTGTGAATTAAAAAAGAGGCCACACGCGAGGGATAACTTTGGAAACCATGGGTGTACATGAGAGTCAGGTTTCGATCATGTGGAATTGTGGGTTATGGGCCCACCATGTGGGTTAAAAGTAGGAAGGGTGGTAACGTCTTGCATGATCAAGCAAGGAAGGCATGTTAGAGGAGATAGCCTATCAGTTATGTCGGTAACAACAACAGTACCAAGGGCGAGGGACGAAGAGAACCATTTTCCTGCTTGTTGAATGAGGCAGACCAATAGGCAAAGCTCTTGTCCATCGATGGTTACTGGATTGTCTTCAACCAAAGTAATAGGGTCTTACTAACAGAGTTGTACACCGAGGTGTTTACATAAGCAGTGAATTATTACTGCTTAGATTATATAGATCACAAGAAAGGTCAACAAACCAATCGAAAGGAAAAGGTGATCACCAGGTTAAACAGAACAATGGAAAGGAAAAATGTGTTCGAACACATATTTCAGGGGTATATCCTTCCCAAGGACAAACTGATCATGATATCCGGTAGATATGTAGAAAACTCTTTAGGTAAGGTGAGAGAAATTTCATGACATTACCCATACAACGGTGTTTGGATAATTGAGCAAGAAAACATTTAGCATTGGGCTTCAAATGTTCTTGTCGAAAATCGAAGTACCACAGACATGCTTCGAGATAGCATTGACATGGTCTTCAAGCAGTGGTCGGACTCTGGATACTCAATGGATTCATCAGGAATAACTTGTAGAACAAGTCTTACAATCTCCTCATGGAAGAATGTCTAACCTTGCTAAAGAGGAAACTGACAACAATACGTCCTCCGGCCAGGTGTGCTAGGCATGACATCACCTTACCGATATATAAGGACCAATGTTATAACTCTTGGAAATATGTCCCAACCATCATATCTGACCGAGATTCAGATCTGATTGGTGTCAGGATACCTCGGACTCAGGAGGTCTGAGAAGAAAAGGTGCAACACAAATTGACGAGATGTCATTGTAAGATTCTCGGGAAATGAACTATGGAAGCAAGTTCTGGACCATGGGTTCATCATTAAACCAAGGAGAGGATGAGGAGGTGACTGATGAACTTAGTGATAATTCATCAAGATTTCCAAAAAGGTCAAATGGTATAATGATGTATGCTCGAGGAAAACATACATAATGTTAACAATGATAGAAAGGTGCACCCTGAAATCTAGATTCGTAGCACGGTCAATGTTTGAATGATGATTCAATAAGCAATAGACTTATAATGAAACTATCGACCAATAACTTACAAGCACTAGGGTTGCTAGAAGTTTTGACTTCACACATCATAGTTAAATGGCTGGTATCCCAGTTAGAAACAACACGGGGACCAAGATATGAACGGAGATAGTGAGAAGTATTACTATATCAAGAATTATTAAGAGGTGGTGAAATTCTCACGACTTTCTTGACATAAAAGATGGTAATACTTCCAAGGTAAAGAAGAACAACTGCTGGGTAGCAAGGATCTCAAGGTATAACAAAAAAACAACTTTGTGTTGAACGGAAGGCAATAAAGTGGTCGATGATACACGAATCATCGAGGGGCAAGGATGGTATTACCCATCAAGAATACAATTGATATCCTAGAAGACCTCAGGATGGTGATGATGACCACGACACATTTGTCGAGAGGTTTCAAGAAGATGTAACCAATCGGCGATGACATCAAGCTAACAGAATGATGAAGCGCAAAGTTATTGAAACCATATGTATGACACAAACTTGAAATCAAGCTTGTTGTTCAAGGACAATTGATATGACGAGGAAGATCGGCGTAAGATTAGCTCACCGTCGAAATTTCTACTCCGGGAAGAAGCACCAGGTAGCATTATTCAAATCGGCATGACAAGGATATAGCCAAAGAGGGTAGGAATGGTGTGATCGGGTACAAACTCGTACTTAAAGAAGATTACTAAGAGTTGTTGAACCGTAGTGCGGACTCGGTTCAGTTATCAGTGTCTTTGAGTGTTTAATAACTCAGAGCCCATGAAAGATTGTAATCAGTGAGAATGTAGTACTTGATGGAGAACTCATAAGAAGTTATGCAGTTCCCAGATAATCTCGAGATGCCAGGGGGTAATACTCGACGACGGATCAAAGTAGAGGTCTGACTCAGGTATTTCTATGCAGAAGACAAGTACTTAAACTTGCACGAGAAATGGTATTTAAAGGATAACATGGTCGAAACCACGATTGAAAAAGGCTGGATCCCAAATATAAGAACTTATACCAAGGGAATAATTAATTTAAGAGAAGCTTTAACGATAAGATCTACATCGTGTCCATGGGCATGAACACAAAGTTCAAGGTCGACTCCCACTTCTTCAATGTATAACCTTCCATTCACCTCTAACTTTCGAAGAAGTTGTAGTGTTGAAATTTTATCTAGCAAAATACCAGAAGAGTATGACTCGCGAAAACTTTCGAGTTCACACATATTAAGGAAGGCATAGGATCAACCCGTCAGGGTATCGTGGAAACATATACCACAAGCTTCAATATTAGATACCACCAGCTCAAAAGCAGAGCATGGTTGGCCAACTAGAGAATAGGATTTACCAATGGCATTATATACCAGAGAAAGAACTACTCAAGGTTTATTATATGAAGGACACTTTCGGATGATAATTCAACAAAGGACTTGACGGTCCATAACAGAGCCGATGTGAGCATCGACACATAAACAGAGGAAGAAATCAATGCAAAGTCATTGGATTATAGAAACATCTGAATAATTCGATGTTTAGATATAAAGGAATTATGGTTTCCAAAACGAAGGATCATAAGCATACGCTCTGATCAAGGGTGGATAAGTTGAACAGACCTAAGGGTACAATGGATGCAAATTTGATTGGTCGACAACCAGCTCATGTTTAGAATGTCGTTTGAGCCGGAAGGATGAATTCTAGGATCTAGTTGAGCATTGCGAGCATTCACACTTAATGAATCAATGGGCTCAAAATGATAGTGGCAAAGGATGCCAATAAGATTCTATACTTATGGGATTAACCATAATGCAACCAAGGAAGATTTACAAGAGCAATAAGCTGCTAAGGATTTTCGGAAGATCGAATATTATTTCGAAAACCTTAGTGAAACTCATAAACAACTAGGGATGAGCGGATACTCGGTAAGTGTGAGGAATTATCCGTAGGGGTGTTCATGTGGTAACAAAGTATTCTCAAAACATTAGAGAGAATTTCGGGGTATCTTTAAATAACAAGATCAACGGGATTGAAACGACAAGTGTATGTAGTTATCCATAATGATATAACAGTGGTAGTGAATTTGCAATGGCGGTGGGCACAAGTCTCTTGAGAGAACAATGGAGATTATCTTCAGAATCTTTTGGTGCACCAAGCAATCATCTGGATTGAGGGGCTCTCCGTGAGAAGTAGTAACGAGAACCTAGAGTTATAATTAGTAAAATCATTTAACCCGAATAGAAGAGAGATCAGAATCCCAGAGTAAAGATCAAGGAGTAAAATATCCTAATACCACCCAATGGCGACGTGGGCCCATGGGCGGCACAGCCATGTTAGTAAAACAATTTTCATCGACTAGACTCAACTTCGGCCAAAGAGTGTGGAAGGGGGATTACTATAGGCAGTCGGCTCTGATACCAACTTGTGACGCCCCTGATTCAATCGTACACTAATCATACGCGCAAATGTGTACGATCAAGATCAGGGACTCACGGGAAGATATCACAACAAAACTCTACAAATAAAATAAGTCATACAAGCATCATATTACAAGCCAGGGGCCTCGAAGGCTCAAACACAAGAGCTCGATCATAGACAAGTCAGCGGAAGCAACAATATATGAGTACAGACATAAGATAAACAAGATGCCTTAAGAAGGCTAGCACAAACTGGGTTACAGATTGAAAGGGGTGCATGCCTCCTGCCTGGGATCCTCCTAAACTACTCCTGGTCATCGTTAGCGGGCTACACGTAGTAGTAGGCACCTCCGGTGTAGTAGGAGTCGTCATCGACAGTGGCCTCTGGCTCCTGGGCTCCATTGTCTGGTTGCAGCAATCAGGTATAGGAAGGGGGAAAAGAGGGAACAAAGCAACCGTGACTACTCATCCAAAGTACTCGCAAGCAAGGAGCTACACTACATATGTATCCATTGGTATCAAATGGAAAAGGGGGTAACATATGTGGACTGAACTGCAGAATGCCAGAATAAGAGGGGGATAGGTAGTCCTATCGAAGACTACACTTCTGGTAACCTCCATCTTGCAGCAGAAGAAGAGAGTAGATGGGTAAGTTCACCCAGTATCATCGCATAGCATAATCCTAACCGATGATCCTCCCTTCATCGCCCTATGAAAGAGCGATCACCGGTTGTATCTGGTACTTAGATGGGCGTGTTTTATTAAGTATCCGGTTCTAGTTGTCATAAGGTCAAGGTACAACTCCGGGTCGTCCTTTTACCGAGGTACACGGCTATTCGAATAGATCAACTTCCCTCCAGGGGTGCACCACATTTCCCAACACGCTCCATCCCCTTTGTCCGGACACACTTTTCTGGGTCATGCCCGGCCTCGGAAGATCAACATGTCGCAGCCCTACCAAGTCACAACAGGGAGGTCAGCACACCGTCCTAAATCCTATGCGCGCAGGGGTCTGGGCCCATCCCCCATTGCACACCTGCATGTTGCGTGGGCAGCCGGAGAGCAGACCTAGCAACCTCCATTACAAAGGAAGTTGAGTTACCCGGTCCAACCCGGCGTGCACCGCTCAGTCACTGACGTCACGAAGGCTTCGGCTGATACCACGACGTCGAGTGCCCATAACTGTCCCCGCATAGATGGTTAGTGCGTATAGGCCAGTGGCCAGACTCAGATCAAATACCAAGATCTTGTTAAACGTGTTATCTTGAAATAACCGCGAACGCCGACCAGGGCCAGGCCCACCTCTCTCCTAGGTTGTCTCAACCTGCCCTGTCGCTTCGCCATAAAGATCCACGCAGAGGGCCATTGGGACAAAGGTCCTTTCAGCCCCCAATCCGTGAATCACTCGCGGGTGCTCCATGAGCCAACACGACTTTAGTCACCACATGTATCATGTATATATGTATAAGTATATAACCGTCATCACCTCCCGAGTGATCACGGCACGATAGTATAGCATGGCAGACGGACTAGAATGTAGGGCCACTGATGATAAACTAGCATCATATAGTAAGCATTAGGATTGCAGGTAAAGGTAACAACAGTAGAAGCAAGGACAGGCTATGCATCAGAATAGGATTAACGGAAAGCAGTAACATGCTACACTTCTCTAATGAAGGTAGTATAGAGAAGAGTAGGCGATATCTGGTGATCAAGGGGGGCGGCTTGCCTGGTTGCTCTGGCAAGAGAGAGGGGTTATCAACACCGTAGTCGTACCGGGTAGCAGCGGCATCAATCTTGGTGTCTAGCGAGAGAAGAGGGGGAAGAAATAATAAATATTAAGCAAACAGATGCATGACGATGCATGGCATGATAAAGTGTGATGCTAGGTGTGCCCTAACGCGGTATGAGGTGGTACCTGTGAAGTGGGAAAATATCCCCGGTGTTTCGGGTTTTCGGACAGATGAACCGAAGGGGAAAAGTTGCGTGTTTTCTATGCTAGGGATGTGTGGCGGACGAACGGGCTACCTATCCGGACTCGTCTCGTCGTTCTGAGCAACTTTCATGTACAAAGTTTTCCCATCCGAGTTACGGTTTATTTTATATTATTTTTAAAAGATTTATGTCATTTTTAGAATTACCAGAATTAATTTAATTAGGAAATGACATTATGATGTCAGCATGACATCAGGGTGATGTCAGCAGTCATTGGTCCAACTAACGCGTGGGTCCCACTGTCATTGTCTAACTAACTAACTCTTTAGTTAGATTGATTAGCAGGTTAATTAGGTTTAATAGTTAGTTAACAGAATTAATTAAGTTAACTAATTAAGTTAATTAATTAATTAATTAATTAATTAATTAAGTTAGGGCCCCACATGTCATTAGCCCTAGGGCCAAACGGGCGCTGGGCAGTGGATATGCGGCGGGCGTCGGGTCCCCTGGACCCGGGCATGCGTGGGTGGTTCAGCGGCGAAGCTGGGGCACTGGGCACTGTGGCCGTGACCACGACGAGGCCCTCCGGCCGGCCGAAACAGGCGGAGGTGGGAACCGGGGAGGAGAATAGGTTCGCGTGGCGCGCTTGCCGTGACGGGCACGAGCGACAGAGGTAAGCAGAGGAAGGGCGGGGTCCGCGGGCGCAGGCCGGCAATGGCGGGCGCGAGGCACCAGAGGGCCACGGCGAGGTAAGCGCGGTGCGGAGGAGGGCAGTACCGGGCGCGGCTTGGCAGCCTACGGCGAGCAGCGGAAGCAGGAGTGGCTGGGTGGCCGCGTGCGCGAGCAGGGGGCGACGCGGGGCGCGGCCAGCGCAAGCGTGCGCGGTGGCATGGGACGCGGCCGGCGCGTGCGATGGAGGGGAAGGCGGGGGCTTTGCCGACGCGGGCGCGCGCCGGCGATGGCTTCGGCGGGGTGCAGGAGCAGAGACGGCGCGGACGGCGCATGGTGAGCACGCGGGGCGAGGGAGAGAGGAGGTCGGGGCCTCACCGCAGGGCTGTAGGGCACGGGCAACGGGGGTCGATGAGGAGGACAGAGACGAGGCGACGCAGGGGGAGGAGGCGACGAGGGCATCCGGCAAGGTGGCCGTTAGCGGCGAAGGCGGCGGGGCGTTGAGCGGCTTCGGGCGGCGACTCGAGGTATCGCGTCGGGGCGAGGCGGTGAGGACCAGGCGACGGCGTCAGAGCGATGGGGTCAGGGTTGGGCGACGACCGGGCAG
>NC_041382.1:437980621-437986545 GCF_002162155.2 Triticum dicoccoides
GTGCGGGGGCGCAGTGGGGGTGCGGTTAGGGTTCGGGTGCAGTGGGGGGGTTATGGACAGTGGGGGGCGGTTGGGCCGGCCTGCTAGTGGCCACGTGGGCCAAATGGCCCAGGGAGGGCTCTTCTCTTTTTTCTTATTGTTAGTTTTTTTATTTTCAGTTAACCTTTTCTTTTAGAACCTTTTCCATTTCTAATTCCATTTAAAGCAGACTAGCTTTATTAAACACAAAACTTAAACCTAAATTATTAATAGAAATTAGGTTACTGCCACGATTAGTTTCGTAGGTAATTAAGTTAGTCCAGTATTTTTATAATTCAAAAAGCATTTAGTTTATTGCTTTGATCACCGGTTTATTTATTTAAGGCCATTTAAATACTTAAAAAAAGGTTGGCTCCACCACCAATATTAGTTAGGGATTATTTGCCACATGACGAACATTTTAGTTTTGATATTTGAAAACATTTAAAGTTTGAGTTGATTTTAAATTTGATTTTGAATGTGGTTTGAATTAATGCGAGTTTATCAACAGTAACCGTGGTGACGTGGCAACATTAGTAGAGGGTTAATGTAGCTTAATTATCCAGGCGTCACATATAGAGAGCATGAAATTTGGCGGAATGGAAATGAATCAACATTTCCAGCAAAACATAGGTCACTTTTTTAACCGCAAGCATTTCAACACTCAAATAACCATTTTAACATCCACATTATGAGCACTCTAAGAAGCTGAAACAAACATCACAGACTTTGTTGGTGCTGACATATACACAATCATGAACATTGCTGCCAACTGATGCAAAAACGATCAACTACCAATCTAACAGCTCCACTCCCCATTGCATCATTATGAACACTTTAACAGCCACATTATGAACACTCCCCCTGGCATGATTATGTGCTGACATAAGAAGAGGGAGGGAAGAGGGGGTGGCACACCTCGGGGTTGGGATCGGGGTCCGGGTCGCCGGGGTTGAGGGCGTCCTTCTCCTCCTCGTCGATCTGCGCCTAGCTTCGATCTACAGAAAGACCTAATTTGGTCAGAGAGAGAGAGACCAAATTTTCATACACTTCCATTAAAAATCCTCATTTTCAAAATCGACAGCAACATAAGCTAATTTGCAAAAACTGTAATTTTCATTTTCATTTTCGTTTAAAAACAAAGCAACATAAGCTAATTTTCATTTCAATATTCTGTCAAAGCTCATTTTAATTCTCTGGGCTAACACTAACACTAACAACTAACTAACACTAACACTAACACTATCACTTGGCTATCACTAGCTAAGCACCAACACTGGGCTAACACTAACACTAACTAACACTAACAACAATTAAATTAAGCTCATACGCACGGGGAAGGGGGAGGGGGAGGGGAGGGAAAGGCACCTGTCCATGAAGTGCTCGCTGGCGTTGCTGGGTGTCGCCGGCTGCTTCATGGAGGGAGGCCCTGAGGGGTCGGGGTCGGTGGCCGGTGTCGGTGTCGCCGAGCCTTGTTGATCTACAGAGACATACCGGAGCGGGAGGGGGTCAGAGAGAGAGAGCCGGGGTTGAGGGTTCAGAGAGGAAGGAAGAGGGGGCGGGGGGGCATACCGGAGAGGGAGGGGGTCGGTGGCCGGCGTCAAGGTCGGGGCTGAGGTCGAGGCTGACCTCGGTGGAGACGTGGGTGGTGGGGCGTCGGCGGCGGCGCGGGCGGGGCAGCATCGGCGGCAGCATGGGCGGTGCGGCGTCAGCGGTGGCGTCAGAGAAAAGGGGATCGACAAGCGGCGCGAGTGAGAGATAGGAAGGAGGGGCGCTAGCGGACCGGTGTTGTAGGCAATTTAGCTATAACACGTGTGGGCAAAGGCACTATAGCTAAGTTAGCTATAGCGTTGGTCTAGCAAAACAGCGCTATTGCTAACTTTTTTTATATTTATATTTTTATTTTTCTTAGCTATAGCGCTGCCCAGGATGAAACGCGCTACTGCTAACTTTTTTTTCTTTTTTTTTCTTTTTATTTTTCTTAGCTATAGTGCTGCCCAGGCCAAAACGCGCTATTGCTAATTTTTTCCTTTTTCTTTCTTTCTTTTTTTATTTTTCTTTCATTTCATTTTCCACAACTTATTAGTTACTTTTTCTTTTTCTTTTCATTTCATTTTGCAAAAGTTCCTTTCTTTTTCTTTTTCTTTTACTTTTTATTTCATTTGCACTTTTCTTTTTCTTCCTTTCCACTTTGGAGATTAGTTTGTCAACTTGGGCGACAACGATGCTTCAGATGATCTTCTTCCCTCTTTTGTTCATTGTCAAATAATTGAGCCCATGGTCGTGACTTTTCCTTCTCCAGGGATTACGAACTTTTGTATGTAATGTAGTCTTCATTCTTCTTTTGGCATATGTTTCCTTAGCATCATCTTCCCTCATCGGATCACCGTACTGGTCATAGTCTTCCTCGTTGGTGACTCCATCCATTCCGGCGATGCTCCTTTTGCTTCTCCTCACGACAACACGGCTGGGATTGATCAGATCAGTTATGAAGAAACATTGTGTCACGTGTTTAGCGTGTACCCATGGCCCATTTTTGGCGATGGCGTTGACGGTACCGCTATCGGAGTCGGGTATACACATGGTAGTGAAATGTCAGTTTTCTCTCTGTACATTCTTAGCCCATCTGACACAGAACATCGTCGCGCTATGCAATCCAGAGTAGTTAAGTTCCCATGTCTCTTCGACCCTTTTGTAATATCTTTCCATTACATTCCCGGTCATGGCTGAGTTTTGGTCATCACTGTTTATATCTTTCTCCTCTGTGTAGAACGTGTATCCGTTGATATCGTATGCTTGATAAGTCGCGAGGTTGGTCGAGGGGACATGTGCTAAGGCGTATATGAGTGTTCCGTTCGGACAAGCCTCTTCCGGGGGATTAGCCATAACTCGCTCTTTGAAGCAACACACGAAAGTGGAGTTGTGCTCTCTAATAACTATCCGTCCTATGCACCCCACGGTCATGGTACTTCTTTGCGATGGTCTCTTTGTGAAGTGTCACGAAATCCTCTAGCACATCTAGGTGTTGTAGCACTACTAAGTTTGCCCTGTCATGGTCGTTTTGTCGGCCCGAGCATAACACATTCACATCCCTATGACCGTTGGTGTGACCTTCGCCTTCGAGCCTTCCATAGTGCTTGTTCACGGGCAAACCAACAACATGGTCTTTGGTCAGATAACTCTCACAGAAAGAAATGCACTCTTTGGTCAGATATCCCTGGGCTATGCTTCCATCTGGACGGGACATGTTACGAACGAATCCTTTGATGTCCCCATTCATCCTCTCGAACGGCATCATGCTATGCAGGAATGTCGGCCCTAGGTCGATGATGTCATCCACGATGTGGACACATAGATGCACCATGACATCAAAGAACGCGGGCGGGAAGTACATCTCTAGCTCATTCAGTATGACAATGATCTCTTCCTGTAGCCTATGGAGTTGCTTGACTTTCGAGAGATAGCATCAAAAAGTGGCATAGGTCAGTAAGCGTCTCACGCACATGTGTGTCCATAATCGGGAGTAACTGCATCATCATCACATGACAGTCTTGAGACTTCATCCCACTCAAACTTTTTTTCTTAGTGTCCAGATATCTTCTTAACTTCCCACAGTATCCGGAACTAACTTTGATTCCGGCAAGGCCCTTGAACAATTGATCAACCTCCTTCGGATCTAAGGTGAAGCAAGAGGGGGGCAATATTGTTCTTCCTTCTTGTTTACTTTTTTCCGCTATCTTCCGTCTCTGTCTCCGTCTTAGTATCCTCTAACGACCTTTTACTGGGCATTTGGAGATATTTCCTTATTTTCAAAAATTCCAAGTCTTTCCTTGCCTTCGGCCCATCCTTTGTCCTCTCCTACATGTTCATCAATGTTCCAAGCAAACTCTCAAGGATATTTTTTGTGATATGCATTTGATCAAGGCTATGAGGCGTGTCGAGTATGGGCCAGTATTCCAAGTCCCAGAAAATAGATCTGGTCTTCCATATCTTCAGCAGGGCTCCAGCGCCTTTTTCTTCATCTTTCCTGGCGAGGGGCACTCTTGCCAGTTCTTTAATAACTCATATATTTCTGCACCGCTACGCTTACATGGAGGACCTCGATGCTCAGCCTTACCATTGAATAGATCTCCATGCTTTCTCCATGGGTCATCCTTCTCGAGCCATCTTCGATGCATCATGTACACGATTTTCGAAGACCCTCGATCTTTCGATAGCTGCAGAGAAGTTGTATCATCCATGCACCTCCTGCATCCGCAATATACGTGGCACACCTAGCCGGAGAGATAGCCGTAACTGAGATAGTCCTTCACCGTCGTGATCAGCGCGCCTCTCATGTAGAAATACTCTCCATTGCTTGCATCCCATGTCTTGCCCGGCGTTGTCCATAAGGTTTGTAACTCCTCTTTCAGTAACCCGAGATACAGATATATATCATTTCCCGGTTGTTTCGGCCCTTGAATAAGCATAGCCATGTGTATGTATTTTTCCTTCATGCACAACCAGGGGGGAGGTTGTAGATCCATACAAACATGGGCCATGTGCTATGATTGGTGTTCTGGTTGCCAAATAGATTCATGCCATCACTACTAGCGCCAAGCACGATGTTCCTTGGATCATTTGTGAAAAATTCAAATTCAGCATTTAATGCTCTCCACTGGCTAGCATCTGCGAGGTGTCTCAGCTTCGGCTCATCTCCGTCATCTGGCTACCTCCTCTCCGTGAGCCAGCGCATAAGCTTTGCTTCCTTAGGATTTTTGAAATACCGATGTAGACGCGGACTGATCGGAAAGTACCATACAACTTTCTTTCTGGCCTTTTGATATTGTGAAGCATTGCACTTTGGATAGATGGTTTTTTCCGCGTGCTCGTTCCGATATATGATTGAATCATTGATGCATGTGTGATATCTAATATGTGGCAGATCAAGAGGGCACACGATTTTCTTTGCCTCCTCGAGACTAGTAGGACACAGGCTTCCCGCGGGAAGAACCTTCTTTAGCTACTTTAGAAGCTCATCCAGGCTTGTATATGTCCATTTGTTTTTTGCCTTCATCTTTAGAAGTTCTAGTGTGAAACTCAAGCGGGTCACCTCGAGATTGCAACCATCATACAAAGGAGTCATCGAGTCTACCTCTAGTTGTGTCAGTTTGGCCTCCTCTCTAGAAGCAGCTCTGTCACTAGTCATCTTCTTGCGAAGCAGGTCTCGGACATGCGGGTGCCGCATGGCTGAACTTAGTAGCGACGAAGACGGTGGCGTGTCTGCGTCTTCTCCGCCTTGAACTGTCTCTTCGCCATCCACATTTCCGAGGCCGTCTTCCTCTTCGGACACATAATCCGTCATCTCTATGTCTGGTGGCCCCATGTCGTTATTTCCTGCCCCGTCGACATCCTCATCATCATCTTCACTTATCCACCGAGTATGGCCATGCATCAAACCATGCATGAGCAGGTGCGCCTTGAATTTGCCACCCTGAAAGGGGTCAAGCCTGACTCTTCCTTTGCATTGTCGACACGGACATAAAGCATCCCTCAGTATTTTTTCATACATGTCATCCACAGCGGATTGCCAGTATCTTTCCACCATCCTTCCATTGACCTTCATGATCACCTGCGCGCGGAGCAAATATTATAACCACGTATATATGCATGCATGTATCAAACTCATACAAAAATTCGGCATGACCTTCCCTAAACATAGGATATATTGAGTTTGCCCGAAATTCACCGAAACGGAAATGAATCGACATTTCGGAAAAACATAGACAACTCATGTCACTCACATGCCACACACAATTCGGTATATTCATATCGCACATAGTTTCGGTCCTAATCGCAAACACACATATTTCCATTCTTGCACAACTCTTTTTTGCTCACCTATTTGTCGAGAGGAATGTCGAGCA
>NC_041382.1:437986995-438013596 GCF_002162155.2 Triticum dicoccoides
AAGAAGAGAAGGGGCAAAAGAAAGGAAGAGGAAGGAGGGAGGGCATTAATGGAGGGGGTGGTGGAGGGGAAAAGAAGAGAAGGGGAGGAGGGGCAAAAACAAGGAAGAGAAAGGAGGGAGGGAATTAATGGAGGGGGAGGAGGGGCAAATAAGAGCAGGAAGCATTGAAGGACAAGCAAGTGCAAGAGGGAGGGGGAGAATGTGACACTCCAAAATTTTTGATTTGGTTTTTATCAAATTCTTTATTGGATTTGAAGGAGGCTATTTCAAATTTTTATTAAAAACCTCTCCTTCTCAAATCTTTTATGACAAATATTTTTGGTGCTCTTCTCAACCTTGAATTTTGGCCTTGAGAGCTTTTCATTTTGTCTTGACTCAACACAAATTTATTTTTGAAAGTTCTTGAAATTCGTTCTATTAAAAAGAAACCCTAGGGATTATGGGTTTAGTCTTTTCCCATTCAAAAATTTCTCTTTTGCCATGTCACATGTTGATATCTTCTTCCAAATCCACCTCCCTACTTTGGTTCAAGTCAATTATCCAACTCCAGCAAGTTCCAACCCATTTTTGATTTTTATTCTATTTATTTTATCCTCAAAACAACGTCTGTCATTTATTTTGGGCCTAGGTGACTTATAAAGGAACTACAAGTTTCCTTTTGAGTTTTCATCCCAAACAAACTCCTCTGGCTAGTCCTTAGCACCCTCAACCAAGATCCATCTAGATCCATTGGCCCACAGTTCAAAATTTTCAAAAATAGGTTTGCTGCATGTTTGGACCTGATTTGCAAATTTTGATGAAATTCATTCGTTTTCTTCTCCAAAAATTCTGAGATAAATCAGGCAGCCCCCAGATGCATTGAGAGGTCACCTCAACAAAGATAAGCTCCAGAAAGAAATTTCCACATGCCAAAAAAATTTCATAGAACACTGGGCATGCACTGTTTCTGTCAAAATTCAGAAAAGTTCAGGTTTCAGTGTCTGGGTTCAGTCGACGGTGTCGTTTCTTCAGAGCGCAGCGTCAATCTCGCCAGTGCTCGCCCTGGCCTCTTGCGCACTGCTCCTCCTCCTTATCCGGAGTACCACCCAAGACAGGCCAAGTTTAACCCTTGAACGGAACTAGTAGACCATCACGATGATGCCTAACCCCCTAATCCACCTGACAGACCACTGCCTCGCTGTAATCATCACCGGAGTTATCCCGTTATCGGGCACCGCCTCGGACCTGCTATAAAAGGAGCCCTCAAGCTCGTTCTCGACTCAGCATCACTCCTCCACCTCACCAGAGCCACACCCAGCCACTAGGAGGACCTCGAGGAGGTCTTCTTCTCCATTTCCGTCTGCCCCGATCTGCTTTGGGCTCCGGCACGATTCGCTCCGGTGAGGGCATCCCCGCCTCCCAAATCTTGCCAGTAGCCTCCTAGTGCACTCAATCATCTAACCCGAGCCTCAAATTTGACGTCTGCAGCTTCCCCCGATGAGATCCACCACCTCCCGAACCGTTGTCCGCCAGAGCTAAGGCCACCGCCGACGGCCAACTCCACCACCCTCAGGTGCGGCAGAGCTCCGTGAGCATGTAGGTACCCTCCGATCCCCCTTCCTCGTCGTGGGTCAACGCCGGCGACCACCACGAGCTTTGGGCGCCGGCGTACTCTGTTTTTCTTTTTCAAATATTTGAACCTGACAGGTGGGACCCCCACGGCAGCCTCTATTCTGTTTATTCGAACTGTTTTCTGAAAACGCCTTCGAGCAAAATACGCCTCCCCTCTGGACTGGCGTATTTATAACTGAAACGTTTTCTGTCTTTACAGAAAAGTCCCTGGACTAAAACCCTTATAACTTTTTAACAAAAGATTTGATTCTTTTTTTGTCTAGTTTTTAACCCTTGACTTGATTCTTTTTCTGTCATCTTTATTTTTCTGTCTAGTTTTTTTTGCCATATTTATTTGAAAAAAATTTGGAACAACTTTTATACACACACGGTATTTACGTTAGTATGCGACTTTCTTTATACCGTAGATACCGGAGGAGGTGACGGAACCACGAACTTCACCGAGCTAGACTCCGAATACTCCGAACCAGGCAAGCATGTTTGAACCTTTCATATGATGAGTGTTTTGCAAGTTTGCTTGAGTAGTTTTCTCATGGCATGTTTATATAAGCATTTTGTGAATGTTATATTGCATGCAAGGCAAGCTACAGGTGAGCTTCGAAGTTGATATGTCCATATGATGATCATGTGGTGGCATGATAGGTTGTAAGCTGGTATTGTTGAAGCATGCCAGTCTTACGTCAGCTGCGTAACTCCGGTGTTAACGTGGAACAAGTTCTGTTCCTGTTCGTCCCCGTCCGGGCCACCACATGCTTTCTGCAAAGAATGTTGTTTAGTAAGTTGCAAACCTCTCTCCTTGTACACACCAAATAGAGGGGCCGTGATGAGGGTTCCGTGGCCCTGGAATAAAGCCTGTCATCCGGTCAGGAGGCATGGGTGTTTCCGGTTGGGACCGAGAGGGGGGCACCCCTTAGAGCGCGCGAATATAAATTTGACCCCATGCTATTCGAGGTTGTAGCCTCCCCGTCTCAAAGTTTTTCTTGAACATTGCCTAGGGTGACCCCTGGCAGCAGAATGTGGAATGGGTGTGTACTGGTCAGATGTGTTTCTTCTAAAACACCGTAAACGGAACTAGTCCTTGTGACTACTGAAATCCGTTGGCTGTGGTTAAAGAGTACAAACTCCGCAGAGCCAAAACCATTCAAATTACCATGTCCACGATCAAGGACTTGGACATCATCTCAATGTCAGAGTCAGTCTCAGTATCAATCTCGGTATCAATACCAGTGTCAGTCTCCGGAGGTATAAGCAGGACAATCGAGAGTGGTAAACCGGCTGAACGTCATTCCTGTGAATGGGCCAACCAATTGATTATTATGTGCTGAGTATTTCCTTGAGATGATTTAAATTTATGAACTAGTTGAATATGAATGATGAAATATAAGGCCTTTATGTGATGTCGCTCAGTCGTCCGACTATGGCACTCTTGTTATTTACTTTCGATATAAGCCCTTTATGTGATGTCGCTTAGACGTCCGACTATGGCACTCTTGTTATTTACTTTCGATATAAGCCCTTTATGTGATGTCGCTCAGACGTCGGACTGTGGCATTATTGTTATTTACTTTTGATGTAAGACCTTTATGTGATGTCGCTGAGACGTCCGACTGTGGCATTATTGTTATTTACTTTTGATATAAGCCCTTTATGTGATGTCGCTCAGACATCCAACTATGGCATTATTGTTATTTACTGTTGATATAAGCCCTTTATGTGGTGTCGCCCCGACGCCCGACTGTGGCAATGTTTAATTTTATTTTTACCTGTCGAGGCGTCGCTTCAGACACCCGAGTGATCTTCAGTTATTTTTAGTGGGATTTCGGGAAGACTACCGCCTGATTTCCTTTTATTTATCGTGCAGTGCAAATTTATTATTTTATCGTGCATACTATCCTGCTCATGTGCATCATGTTTACATTTATTATATCTTATGGCCAAACTGTCTTGCGAGTACATTCAAAGTACTCACCTGGCTTGTTGATTTGGCCAGATGTTGACGAAGGCGATCTTATGGATGAAGAGTTCGATAGTGAGTCCAACGCCTAGAGGAGTCCCAGTCAGTACCGTGCGATCCTGGAATTGGTCCCTTGTGTTATACACGCTTCCGCTACCCAAATACAATCATCGAGCCTCACTCCGATGCTTGATGAGTTGTAAGATACAGGAGTCATGTCACCCACTTCACCATGATATATCCACCACCACTTTTATTACAAGTCAGTAGTTATGCCACCATACCCTTGTGTCATATCCGCCTTTATGTATAATATTGGCATGCTTGTAATAAATTGTTGAGCATCCTCAGCTCAACCTTGTATAATATTTAGTACTGCTGAACTTCTGTATCAAGGTTTTGTCTGCGAGTAAGAAGAATTCTTCTGGACTGGTCAATACAAGGGTCGGCTTTTCAATAAATGTTTTATTTGAAAACTGGTCCCGACAAACTTGGTATCAGAGCCAGGCTGACCGTAGGAAGCCACTAGGTGCGATCGCTAATCGGTTATTAGCATAATAAGTGCTTTTTAGCATTTTGCAAACATAGCAATTTTCTCTTAGTCATCATAAATTTATGACTTGACTATTCGGAATTTTTGTATACCTTTGTAGATGGCTGGAAACGACGGTGAGTCATAGGTGTTCGCCAATGTTCCTGAAGGGTTCACCAAGCTTCTCATCTCCATCACCAAAGTCGCGATCGGGCCATCGGCTCGTCCAGAGTTCACACTCTACCAGCACAAGATCAGCGACAACGTATCTATGTACCAGGCCGTGGTGCAATTCAAGGGAGGACGTTCTGAGACACGCCGCTTCCGATTTGTAGGAAGGGCCATGCCTACGGAGAGGCATGCCATGCAGATGGATTCCCGTGAGGCAATAGCCTGCCTCCGGGATGTTCTTCTTTCAATGAGGATTCGTCGCTACCGCTACCTCCCATGCCACGTGCCATACACTTGTCACTATGCATTCGCTTGCCCTAGAGGAGAGAGAGATGAGGCTATTGAGATGCTTGTTGAGTACCTCAAGGCGCTTGAGGCAGCTTTTGACAACCTCATGGACGACCTCGTAGCTGCTCATATGGATTCCATCTGTGGCTGCTCCGCCAACAGGAGGGAGCTCCTCCATATGGCACCACCACTGACAGTCGTCTCGTGCTCAGCATCCTATACTCCTGCTATCTTAGCCACCGCTCGCTGCCTGCCTACCACTGAGGAGTTTGACCATGTCATTGCTCCTACTCCACTCAGAGCTGCACCACCTGCCACACTCACGCCAGCTCCGCAACCCAGTACTTCACGCCTGGAGCCTATTAATGAGGAGGAGGTTGAGTCTCCAGCACCACTGGGTCTTGCCCTTGGCGGGCCAAAGGAAGTTTTCACCATCTCCGACTGAGTACGCATAGCAGCCATGCGATGTGCCAGCTTGTATGATATGTTTATATGTACATAGATTTGGTGAGAAGTTGTTTGTGTGCGCATCATGTAGGAACTTGGAGAAGTGCACTAGCCTAAATAACATGTCAGGAATGTGTACGCGCATCCTGAGTGATGTATTGTATAATTACGGCTTGCGTGTAAGATATGTACTGAGCAGTCCTTCTCCATGCGCAATCAAGTATTTTCTTGAAAAATGTTGGAGTTCTTAAAATTTCCGCCTTTTGAAAATTATTTATTTTTTCCCCTCAGTTTTTCTCATGAGTTTTTTTGCAAAAATACCCCAGAGTGGAATATGCCTCGTCCCTGGACTCGTTCTATGCCAAGTCTGCCAGAAGAAAATTATGGTACCCAGACAAGTAACAATTTCACACAGGGGCAGTCAAGTCAACAAGGTAGTGAAACATCATTTTCTCAAGTATGCCGCCTTTATGAGCAAAGCCAGCAGCAGCATCAAGAAATGATGAACCATATTATCAATATGGGAAACCATCGTGGACCATATCAGCAGCACTCCAAATTGTCTGAACTACAGAAGACGCGTCCCCCGACGTTCTGTCACACTGATAGACCTCTTGAGGCCGATGATTGGCTTCGAGACATTGAAAGGAAGTTAGTTATTGCACAGTGTTCAGACCGTGAGAAGGTACTTTATGCACCTCACTATCTCACGGGAGCAGCCGCATCATGGTGGGAGAATTTCCTACACATGCACCCCAATGAAAATGATATCACCTAGGAAGATTTTAAGGAAGGATTTTGTGCGGCGCACATTCCCAGAAGCATTATGAAGATCAAGAAAAGGGAATTCGATGACCTCAAGCAGAGAAGCATGACGGTGACTGAGTACAATAGTCAGTTTACTCTATTGTCTCGTTATGCCAACGAAGAGTGTATGTCGGAGAACAAAAAGATGGAGAAATTTATGGACGGTCTGGCACCAGCACTTAAATGCTAGTTGGTCATACACACCTTCCCGGACTTAAAAACACTTGTGGACAAGGCCATTACATTGGAAAATGAGCGCCACGGCTTGGAGGAATTTCGCAAGCGAAAAAGGGACAAGACTACTCATGCTCGCAACAACCGGAACAAGACTGACCCTCAGAAGATTGGAGCAAACAGACCCACAACCAATGTCCCACGCCCAATCAAAAAATTTCACGCAAGGGACAAGGATTTCACATATCGCCCGGGTGTTACTTGCTATGCTTGTGGAGAGGAAGGGCACTATGCTAAACAATGCCCAAAGCCAAGAAACTCAGCCCCAAAGACGAACAACAATGGAAACAATTCAGCACCCAAGCATAACAATTTCAACCCCAATAACAATCACAAGAAGGGTCACTTGAACCATGTGACCAAGGAGGAAACACAGAATGCCCCGGATATCGTACTCGGTACGTTCCCTGTCAACACAATACCTGCCACGGTTTTGTTTGATTCTGGAGCTTCTCACTCGTTCATTTCAAAGAGTTTTGCTTTGCAACATGATTTTTCGATGCTTCCTTTGGAAAAATTCATGATCATCAAGTCCCCCGGGAATGAGAAAATCACTCAGAGTTACTGCCAAGGTGTGGTTATTGAGTTTGAAGGACAAAAGTTTCAACCAAACCTCATTATATTGGAGAATAAAGGGCTGGATGTTATCCTAGGAATGGATTGGTTAACCACCAACAAAGGATTTATCGATTGCTTCAACCGGACTGTAATTCTCACTCATCACCATGGGAAGACAATAAAAGTCACAGCTCAAGAAAGACCAAGATCACGACAACCAAAGTTGAACAAAGTGGACATTTCAGAGCTAAGGAAAGTTCCAGTAGTATGTGGGTTCCCTAACGTATTTCCCGAAGAACTACCAGGAATGCCGCCAGATCGGGAAATAGAGTTCAACATTGAACTAGCACCTGGAACCACCCCCATTTACAAGAAACCCTATAGGATGGCACCCTCCGAGTTGGTCGAATTAAAGAAGCAAATAAAAGAATTACTGGACAAAGGATTTATACAAGCTAGCTCCTCACCTTGGGGTTCACCAGTATTATTTGCCAAGAAAAAGGATGGGACACTGAGATTATGCATAGACTATCGAGCACTCAACATGGTCACCATCAAAAATAAATATCCGATGCCACGGATAAATGATTTATTTGACCATCTTGCACAAGCCAAAGTTTTCTCAAAAATTGATTTAAGGTCAGGATATCATCAATTAAAAGTACAAACAGAAGATATCCCTAAGACAGCATTCACCTCCAGATACAGACTATATGAGTTTACAGTAATGCCGTTTGGACTAACAAACGCCCCCGCATATTTTGTCGACCTCATGAACAAGGTGTTTATGAAATTTATGGACAAATTTGTTGTGGTATTCATTGATGATATTCTAGTGTACTCTAAGACACCAGAAGAGCATGCAGAACATCTCAGGATTGTACTAGGAGAATTAAGGAAACACCAATTATACGCGAAATTCAGCAAATGTGAATTTTGGTTAATACAGGTTGGTTTTCTAGGCCATGTATTGACCCAAGAAGGTGTTGCCGTGGACCCAGAAAAAGTCAAGGCCATGCTTGGCTGGAAACCACCAGCCAACGTAACAGATGTCCGAAGTTTTCTGGGAATGGCTGGATACTACCGAAGGTTTATTGAGGGGTTCTCCACCATAGCAAAACCAATGACACGGTTACTCAAGAAGGATAACAAATTTGTATGGACTGAAGCTTGCGAGAAAAGTTTCCAAGAACTCAAGAAGAAATTAACAACAACACCAGTATTGGTTATACCAGACATACACAAAAGTTTTGAAGTGTATTGTGATGCATCCCAGAAAGGCGTCGGATGCGTGCTAATGCAAGAAGGCAAAGTAGTCGCATACGCTTCCAGACAACTTTGAAAGCATGAAGAAAATTATCCCACTCATGACTTAGAATTGGCAGCAGTCATTCATGCACTCAAAGAGTGGAGACACTTTTTGCTTGGTAATTGTTGTGAAATATATACGGAGCACAAAAGTCTCAAATATATTTTCACACAGCCAGAGCTCAATTTACGGCAATGACGCTGGTTGGAATTAGTGAAAGATTATGATGTTGGCATCCACTACCACCCAGGAAAAGCGAATGTAGTGGCAGATGTTCTTAGTCGAAACCCCAGCTCGGGCAACAACCACACACATAACTTGAGACCTGAATTTCAACAAGAGTTCACCAAACTCAACTTGGTGATGGTCATGGAAGGCACTGTGTCAAATTTGGAAATACAACCCATCCTTGTGGAGGAGATTAACAAAGCTCAGCATCGAAGGCATAAAAAGAAAAGTGAGTATGGGCAAGGCCTCGGAATTCGTCATAGACGATGAGGGAATATTATGGTACGAAGACAGACTCTGCGTGCCAAATATAGAGGACCTCAAACAGCAAATTCTAGCTGAAGGCCACACCGCTCCATATTCAATCCACCCTGGAGGAACCAAAATGTATAAGGACATTCAGGAAAGATTTGGGTGGCACGGTATGAAGAGGGATATAGCCACCTTCATTGCATGTTGCGATTCTTGTCAACGCATTCAAGCCGGGCATCAAAAACCAGCGGGACTATTACAGCCAAACCAGATACCTGAGTGGAAATGGGACGAAATTGGGATGGATTTTATTGTCGGACTACCTCGGTCACCACACGGAAATGACGCCATATGGGTCATCACAGATAGACTAACCAAGGTGGCACATTTCATCCCAGTAAAGACAATCCACACCACACAGAAGCTTGCCAAGCTTTATCTCTCCCGTATAGTTTGTCTGCATGGAGTTCCAAAGACCATAATATCCGACAGAGGCACTAATTTCGTCTCAAAATTCTGGGAACTCAACTAGCATTCAGTACAACATATCACCCCCAGACTGATGGACAAACTGAACGCGTGAACCAAATTTTAGAGGACATGTTGAGAGCATGTGTCCTCACCTATGGAACCAGTTGGGAAGAAAGCTTGCCATATGCTGATTTCGCATACAACAATAGTTACCAATCCAGTCTATAAATGGCACCTTTTGAAGCCTTGTACGGGCGGAGATGTCGTACTCCATTAAATTGGTCCGAAACAGGAGACAGCCGTATCTTCGGCCCAGACATGCTCAAGGATGCTGAAGAAAAAGTTAGACAAATCAGGGACCGACTCAAGACAGCTGAAAGCCGACAAAAGAGTTATTACGATCAAAAGCACCGTGAAGTCAGCTTTGAACCCGGTGAATATGTATATCTACGAGTATCCCCTATGATGGGCCTGCAACGGTTCAAGGTTAAAGGAAAATTAGAACCAAGATTTATTGGACCCTTCTGTGTGGTCGAACGGAGAGGCACAGTAGCCTACCAGCTAGACCTACCCAAAGAGCTGTCAGACGTCCACGACGTGTTCCACGTCTCAAAGTTGACGAAATGCGTAAGCAACCCAGAGAAGAAAGTGTCACATGAGAGCATTGACGTGCACCAAGACCTCACCTACAGGGAACACCCAATAAAAATATTAGAAGAGTCTGAAAGGACGACCCATCAGAAAACAATTAAGTTTTTCAAGGTTCAGTGGAGCAATCACACCGAGGATGAAGCAAGATGGGAAAGAGAGGACTCACTTCGGGAAGAGTACCCACACCTATTTGAGGATCAGCTGAAATCTCGGGGACGAGATTTTTCCTAAGGGGGTAGGTGTTGTGACACTCCAAAAATTTTGATTTGGTTTTTATAAAATTCTTTATTGGATCTGAAGGAGGCTATTTCAATTTTTTATTAAAAACCTCTCCTTCTCAAAACTTTTATGACAAATATTTTTGGTGCTCTTCTCAACCTTGATTTTTGGTCTTGAGAGCTTTTCATTTTGTCTTGACTCAACACAAATTTATTTTTGAAAGTTCTTGAAATTCCTTCTATTAAAAAGAAACCCTAGGGATTATGAGTTTATTCTTTTCCCACTCAAAAATTTCTCTTTTGCCATGTCACATGTTGATATCTTCTTCCAAATCCACCTCCCTACTTTGGTTCAAGTCAATTATCCAACTCCAGCAAGTTCCAACCCATTTTTGTTTTTTATTCTATTTATATTATCCTCAAAACAATGTCTATCATTTATTTTGGGCCTAGGTGACTTACAAAGGAACTACAAGTTTCCTTTTGAGTTTTCGTCCCAAACAAACTCCTTTGGCTAGTCCTTAGCACCCTCAACCAAGATCCATCTAGATCCATTGGCCCACGGTTCAAAATTTTCAAAAATAGGTTTGCTGCAAGTTTGGACCTGATTTACAAATTTTGATGAAATTCATTGTTTTTCTTCTCCAAAAATTCTGAGATAAATCAGGCGGCCCCCAGATGCATTGAGAGGTCACCTCAACAAAGATCAGCTCCAGAAAAAAATTTCCACATGCCAAAAACATTTCATCAAACACTGGGCATGCACTTTTTCTGTCAACATTCAGAAAAGTCCAGGTTTCAGTGTCTGGGTTCAGTCGACGGTGTCGTTTCTTCATAGCACAACGTCAATCTCGCCAGTGGTCGCGGTAGCCTCTTGCGCACTGCTCCTCCTGCTTATCCAGAGCGCCGCAAGGTCGCTTGGCTGGGCGCAAGTGTCGGTGGCAACGTGGCACCTCATCGTCGGCGTCTTCTACGGTGGCAGAACCACCTGTGGCGGTCGACAGGGGGCCAGCCCTGCCTTTCGGTGCCGACCAGCACCGCCCATGCCACCCGGAGCCTCCGCATGTCCACCCCCTCCCCTGTGCATGCTGCAGCACAGTCACCACAGCCAGAGAGGCGCAGAGCACGCTCTCTGCCACCGACGAGCCCCGTGAAGCCGTTCCGTCGGGGACTTGGAGTACCACCCAACTCAGGCCAAGTTAAACCCTTGAACGGAACCAGTAGACCATCGTGATGATGCCTAACCCCCTAATCCACCTGACCGACCACTGCCTCACCGTAATCATCGCCGGAGTTATCCCGTTCTCGGGCACCGCCTCGGACCGGCTATAAAAGGAGCCCTCGAGCTCGTTCTCGACTCAGCATCAGTCCTCCACCTCACCAGAGCCACGCCCAGCCACTAGGAGGACCTCGAGGAGGTCTTCTTCTCCGTCTCCAGCCGCCCCGATCGGCATCGGGCTCCGGCACGATTCGCTCTGGTGAGGGCATCCCCGCCTCCCAAATCTTGCCAGTAGCCTCCTAGTGCAGTGAATCATCTAACCCGAGCCTCAAATTTGACATCTGCAGCTTCCCCCGACGAGATCCACCACCTCCCGAACCGTTGTCCGCCGGAGCTAAGGCCACAGCCGACGTGGTGCTCGCCGACGGCCAACTCCACCAGCCTCAAGTGTGGAAGAGCTTCGTGAGCACGTAGGTACCCTCTGATCCCCCTTCCTCGCCGTGGGTCAACACCAGCGACCACCGCGAGCTTCGGGCGCCGGCGTACTCTATTTTTCTTTTCAAATATTTGAATCTGACAGGTGGGACCCCCACGTCAGCCTCTATTCTGTTTATTCGAACCGTTTTCTGAAAACGCCTTCGAGCAAAATACGCCTCCACTCTGGACTGGCATTTTTATAACTGAAACGTTTTCTGTTTTTATAATCTAGCCCCTCTAAACTTTCTGTTTCATTACAGAAAAGTCCCTGGACTAAAACCCTTATAACTTTTTAAAAAAAGATGATTTTGACTTGATTCTTTTTCTGTCATCTTTATTTTTCTGTCTAGTTTTTTTTGTCATATTTATTTGAAAATTTTTTGGAACAACTTTTATACACACACTGTATTTACGTTAGTATGCGACTTTCTTTATACCGTAGATACCGGAGGAGGTGACGGAACCGCGAACTTCACCGAGCTAGACTCCGACTACTCTGAACCAGGCAAGCATGTTTGAACCTTTGATATGATGAGTGTTTTGCATGTTTGCTTGAGTAGTTTTCTCATGACTTGTTTATATAAGCATTTTGTGAATGTTATATTGCATGCAAGGCAAGCTACAGGTGAGCTTCGAAGTTGATATGTCCATATGATGATCATGTGGTGGCATGATAGGTTATAAGCTGGTATTGTTGAAGCATGCCAGTCTTACGTCAACCGCGTAACTCCATTGTTAACGTGGAACAAGTTCTGTTCCCGTTCGTCCCCGTCCGTGCCACCACATGCTTTCTGCAAAGAATGCGGTTTAGTTAGTTGCAAACCTCTCTCCTTCTACACATCAAATAGAGGGGCCGTGATGAGGGTTCCATGGTCCTGGATTAAAGCCCGTCATCCGGTCAGGGGGCATGGGTGTTTCCGGTTGGGACCAAGAGGGGGCACCCCTTAGAGCGTGTGGATATAAATTTGATCCCATGCTATTCGAGGTTGTAGCCTCCCCGTCTCAAAGTTTTTCTTGAACGTTGCCTAGGGTGACCCCTGTCAGCAGAATGTGGAATGGGTGTGTACTGGTCAGATGTGTTTCTTCTAAAACACCGTAAACGGAACTAGTCCTTGTGACTACTGAAATCCATTGGCTGTGGTTAAAGAGTCCAACTCTGTAGATTCGAAACCATTCGAATTTCCATGTCCACGATCAAGGACTTGGACATCATCTCAATGTCAGAGTTAGTATCAGTATCGATCTCGGTATCAACACCAGTGTGAGTCTCCGGAGGTATAAGCAGGACAATCGAGACTGGTAAACCGGCTGAACGTCATTCCTGTGAATGGACCAACCAATTGATTATTATGTCCTTAGTATTTCCTTGAGATGATTTAAATTTATGAACTAGTTGAATATGAATGATGAAATATAAGCCCTTTATGTGATGTCGCTCAGACATCCGACCATGGCACTCTTGTTATTTACTTTCGATATAAGCCCTTTATGTGATGTCGCTCAGACGTCCGACTGTGGCACTCTTGTTATTTACTTTCGATATAAGCCCTTTATGTGATGTCGCTCAGACGTTCGACTGTGGCATTATTGTTATTTACTTTTGATATAAGCCCTTTATATGCTGTCGCTCAGACGTCTGACTGTGGCATTATTGTTATTTACTTTTGATATAAGCCCTTTATGTGATGTCGCTTAGACGTCCGGATATGGCATTATTGTTATTTACTGTTGATATAAGCCCTTTATGTGGTGTCGCCCCGACGCCCGACTGTGGCAATGTTTAATTTTATTTTTACCTTTCGAGGCGTCGCTTCAGACACCCGATTGGTCTTCAGTTATTTTTAATGGGATTTCGGGAAGACTAATGCCTGATTTCCTTTTATTTATCGTGCAGTGCAAATTTATTATTTTATCGTGCATACTAACCTACTCATGTGCATCATGTTTACATTTATTATATCTTATGTCCAAACTGTCTTGCGAATACATTCAAAGTACTCACCTGGCTTGTTCATTTGGCCAGATGTTGATGAAGGCGATCTTATGGATGAAGAGTTCGATAGCGAGTCCGACGCCTAGAGGAGTCCCAGTCAGTCCCGTGCGATCCTGGAATTGGTCACTTGTGTTATACATGCTTCCGCTACCCAAATAAAATCATTGAGCCTCACTCCGACACTTGATGAGTTGTAAGATACAGGAGTCATGTCACCCACTTCACCGTGACATATCCACCACCACTTTTATTACGAGTCAGTAGTTATGCCACCATACCCTTGTGTCATATCCACCTTTATGTACAATATCGGCATGCTTGTAATAAATTGGTGAGCATCCTCAGCTCAACCTTGTATAATATTTAGTACTGTTGGACTTCTGTATCAAGGTTTTGTCTGCCAGTAAGAAGAATTCTTCTGGACTGGTCAATACAAGGATCGGCTTTTCAATAAATGTTTTATTGGAAAACTGGTCCCGACAGAGAAAGGAAGGGGGAGGAAGAAGAATGAGGGGGGGAAGGTTGCAGATATTTTGGCTGGCGACCATAGCAGTAGCGCTGGGCACCAAAGAGCGCTACTGCTATGTGTGCCAGCCAAAATATCTACTGGTACATAAAACTAGCTATAGCGCTTGCCCAGAAAACACGCTACTGGTAAAAGATTACACATAGAAGAAGTAGCAGTAGCACTTCTTAGTGGCCCTGCGCTATTGATATTTTCTTAACAGTAGCGCTTGTTAGGGTACCAACGCTGCTACTATTTTTTGGCCGGGGGGTGTGGTGTGCCTAACTTACCAGTAGCGTGCCCTCTAGAAACCAACACTGCTGCTAAGTTGTACCAGTAGCGCGGTTTGTAACACACGCTACTGCTAATTATCAGTAGCGTGGGCACCAAAACACACGCTACTGGTAAACTTCTATGTATAAGCCTTTTCCTAGTAGTGTAATACAACTGTCATGTCAAATTTTGGAAAATTGAGGGGGTCATTTGACGTTTTGAAGACATTTAAGTGATTTTGTAGCCACTTAATGACCGTAATTTAAATTAGAACTAGATGTACATGCAACGGCTAACCATAATGGTTTGAAAAATCATATTAGTGTACTTGTGTGCGATTTAATACCATGTGCAGTAAATTTGAAGGAATTTTCAAACATATTGGTCTCACGACATGGACAAATGCATATGTATGCATGGAATGCCATGGCATTTTAATTCCAAAAAATTAAAAAATGATCAGGAAACATGAAATCTTGTTTGATGTAATGTCATACCACCAAGATGATGTGGTAAAAAAATTGGCATGTTTGACGAAAGTTTGGTCATGCACCCCTCACAAACCGGAACAATGCATGTTTGATGACAAACGGGAGATAGCTTCCCCTTACGGCCCTCAATTTTTTTCTATGTTGAACGTGCACTAATACAAGTGTCAATTGAAAATTTGGAAAATTTAGTGGTCATTTGTCCTTTTAAAGACATTTAATTGATTTTCTAGCCATTTAATGACCGTAATTCAAATTTGAACTACATCTAGGATAACTATAACGGTTTGAAAAATCATATTTGTGTACTGGTGTGCGAGTATATTCCATGTGTTGTAAATTGGAATGAATTTTCAAACATATTGGTCTAACGACATGGACACATGCATGGAGTGCCATGGCATTTTTATTCCAAAAAATTGAAAAATGATTAGAAAAACATGAAACCATGCTTTATGTAATGTCATGCCACCAAGATGATGTGGTAAAAAATGGCCTGTTTGACGAAACTTTGGACACAGCCCCCTCACAAACCGGAGCAACTCACTACAAGGCTCGTGGTTCTGAGAGGGAATAATGCATGTTTGATGACCAACGGGATATAACTTCCTCATATTGCCTTCAATTTTTTCTACAATTGACGTGCACTAATACAACTGTCATGTGAAAATTTAGAAAATTTCAGGGGTCATTGGACCTTTTAAAGACATTTGAGTAATTTTCTAACAATTTAATGACCATAATTCAAATTTGAACTACATACCTGCAACGGCTAACCATAACGGTTTGAAAAATCATATTTGTGTATTTGTGTGCGAGTTAATTCCATGTGCAGTAAATTAGAAGGAATTTTCAAACATATTGGTCTAACGACATGGACACATGCATGGAGTGCCATGGCATTTTAATTCCAAAAAATTGAAAAATGATCAGAAAAACATGAAACCTTGGTTGATGTAATGTCATGCCACAAAGATGATGTGGTAAAGAAATTGGCCTATTTGACGAAAGTTTGGACACCCCCTCTCACAAACCGGAGCAACTCACTAGAAGGCTCGTGGTTCCGAGAGGGAACATTGCATGTTTGATGACGAACGGGATATACCTTCCTCATACGGCCTTCAATTTTTTTCTACATTTAATGTGCACTAATACAACTGTCATGTGAAATTTTGGAAAATTTAAGGGGTCATTTGACCTTTTAAGGACATTTGAGTAATTTTCTAACAATTTAATGACCGTAATTCAAATTTGAACTACATCTACATGCAATGGCTAACCATAACGGTTTGAAAAATCATATTTGTGTACTTGTGTGCGAGTTAATTCCATGTGCAGTAAATTAGAAGGAATTTTCAAACATATTGGTCTCACGGGATGGACATATGGATGGAGTGCCATGGCATTTATATTCGAAAAAATTAAAAAATAATCGAAAAAACAAAAAACCTTGCTTGATGTAATGTCATGCCACTAAGATGATGTGGTAAAAAATTGGCCTGTTTGACGAAAGTTTGGACACACTCCCCTCTCAAACCGGAGCAACTCCCTAGAAGGCTCGTGGTTCCGAGAGGGAACAATGCATGTTTGATAACAAACGGGAGATAGCTTCCTCTTACAGCCTTCAAATTTTTTTCTACATTTAACATGCACTACTATTACTGTCATGTGAAAAATTGGAAAATTTCAAGGGTCATTTAACCTTTTAAAGACATTTTCAGGAGTAGCCCTTGATTTTGAAGAGGCAAGTTGATTACACCCAAACCACCATTCTCCTTTGGTATGCAAACCAAATACCAGGCAGCTAGGGATTGTCTTGGTGTATTAGAATTACCTCTCCAAACGCACTATCTCATAAAGCCAGGTGGGATGGACAAGGGGCATAATCCTGGATTGTAGGTTTAGTGGTGCCTAGAGGTAATCCTAGGTAGGTGAATGGAAAAGTTCCAAGGGCACATTAGAAAACCTGAGCAAGCCTGGCTGCTTCTGCCTCTGCGACATTTATAGGGACCATCACGGATTTTGCAAAATTAACTCGAAGTCATGTAGGGGCAGTAAAAACATGTAGCATTTCTCCCAAAGCAACTAACTGATCCTCCACTACAGGTAAGATCAAGATGGTATCATCGGCATACTGAATGATTGGAAAATCAAGATCATGACACTCAATAGGAAGTGTCAGTTGGCCATCATGCAACATTTTATTAACTACAGACTAGAGGAGGTCAGCTGCCAGAACAAATAGTAGTGCGAAGAAAGGGTCCCCTTGCCTTACCCCATGGTTGCATTTGAAATGATTGCTAGGAAGGCCATTAAAAAGCACCTGAGAATCACCAGAAGAAAGAATCTACTTAATCCAACTAATCCACTTGGGAGGTTACCCTTTAAAACGAAGAAGAGTCAAGATAGCCTCATGTTCCACTCTATCAAAAGGCTTTGCAAAATCCAATTTTGAAATGATGATAGGCTACTTGGACTGCTTACATTGATGAATATACTGGAAGGCCCATGCTAAATAATCCTGTATAGACCTATGCTTGAGAAAACCATACTGGTTTTTATGAATGCATTTGAGAATAACCTTCTGTAGTCTATTAGCCAGCAGTTTAGTGAGTAAATTGAGGAAAGTGTTGTTTTAGGAGATTGGTCTGAAATCATCGGGGCACTAGGGCACCAACATCTTAGGAATGAGGGTAATGAAGGAATAATTTATGTTTTGTAGACTGATATTCCCTTCATAAAATTCCTTAATTACCTGTCTGAAATGTTGGGTAACGTAGTAATTTCAAAAAAATTCCTATGCTCACGCATGATCATGGTGATGATAGCAACGAGAGGGGAGAGTGTCGTCCACGTACCCTAATAGACAATTAAGCGGAAGCGTTATGACAACGTGGTTGATGTAATCGTACGTCTTCACGATCGACCGATCCTCAGTACCGAACGTACATCACCTCCGCGTTCAGCACACGTTCAGCTCAGTGATGTCCCGCGAAATCACGATCCAGTAGAGCTTGGGGGAGAGTTTCATCAGCACGATGGTGTGGTGACAATGTTGATGAAGCTACTGTAGCAGGGCTTCGCCTAAACACCGCTATAGTATGACCGAGGTGGATTATGCTGGAGGGGGGCACCGTACACACCTGGGAGAGATCTTTCTGATCAACTTGTGTGTCTAGAGGTGCCCCCTGCCCGTGTATATAAAGGAGCAAGGGGGAGGCTGGCCAGCCCTTGTTGGCACGCCAGGAGGAGGGAATCCTCCTCCTAGTAGGAGTAGGATTCCTCCCTTTACTACTCCTACTAGGGGGGGAAGGAAGGGAGAGAAAGAGAAGGAAAGGGGGGCGCCAACCCCTCTCCTAGTCCAATTCGGACAGAGGGGAGGGGGCGCACTGCCTGCCCTAGGCCGGCCCCTCTCTCTTTACCTTATGTCCCAACAAGGCCCATTAGCCCCCGTGGGTTCCGGTAACCCCTCTAGTACTACGGTAAAATCCCGATTTTACCCGGAACTCTTCCGATGTCCAAATGTAGGCTTCCAATATATCAATCTTTATGTGTCGACCATTTTGAGACTCCTCATCATGTTCGTGATCATATCCGGGACTCCGAACTACCTTCGGTACATCAAAACTTATAAACTCATAAAACCGATCGTCACAGAACTTTAAGCGTGCGGACCCTACGCGTTCGAGAACTATGTAGACATGACCGAGATACATCTCCGGTAAATAACCAATAGCGGAACCTGGATGCTGATATTGGCACCCACATATTCTACGAAGATCTTTATCGGTCAAACCGCATAACAACATACATTGTTCCCTTTGTCATAGGTATGTTACTTCCCCGAGATTCGATCATCGGTATCTCAATACCTAGTTCAATCTTGTTACCGGAAAGTATCTTTACTCATTTCGTAATACATCATACCGCAACTAACTGATTAGTACCAATGCTTGCAAGGCTTATAGTGATGTGTATTACCGAGTGGGCCCAGAGATACCTCTCCGACGATCAGAGTGGCAAATCCTAATCTCGAAATACGCCAACTCAACGAGTACCTTTGGAGACACCTGTAGAGCATGTTTATAATCACCTAGTTTTGTTGTGACGTTTGGTAGCACACAAAGTGTTCCTCCGGTAAACGAGAGTTGCATAATCTCATAGTCATAGGAACATGTATAAGTCATGAAGAAAGCAATAGAAACATACTAAACGATCAAGTGCTAAGCTAACGGAATGGGTCACGTCAATCACATCATTCTCCTAATGATGTGATCCCATTAATCAAATGACAACTCATGTCTATGGTTAGGATACTTAACCATCTTTGATTAACGAGCTAGTGAAGTAGAGGCATACTAGTGACACTATGTTTGTCTATGTATTCACACATGTATTATGTTTCTGGTTAATACAATTGTAGCATCAATAATAAATATTTATCATGAAATAAGGAAATAAATAATAACTTTATTATTGCCTCTAGGGCATATTTTCCTTCAGTCTCCCACTTGCACTAGAGTCAATAATCTAGATCACATCGCCATGTGATTTAACATCAATAGTTCACATCATAATGTGATTAACACCCATAGTTCACATCGTCATGTGACCAACTCCCAAAGAGTTTACTAGAGTCAATAATCTAGTTCACATTGCTATGTGATTAACACCTAAAGAGTACTAGGGTGTGATCATGTTTTTCTTGTGAGAGAAGTTTAGTCAACGGGTCTGCCATATTCAGATCCGTATGAATTTTGCAAATTTCTATGTCAACAATGCTCAGCATGGAGCTAATCTAGCTAATTGCTCCCACTTTCAATATGTATCTAGATTGAGACTTAGAGTCATCCAGATTTGTGTCAAAGCTTGCATCGACGTAACTCTTTACGACGAACCTTTGTCACCTCCATAATCGAGAAAAAATTCCTTATTCCACTAAGGATAATTTTTACCGCTGTCCAGTGATCTACTCCTAGATCACTATTGTACCCCCTTGCCAAACTCAGTGTAGGGTATACAATAGATCTGGTACACAGCATGGCATACTTTAAATAACCTATGGCTGAGGCATAGGGAATGACTTTCATTCTTTTTCTATCTTTTGCCGTGGTCGGGCTTTGGGTCTTACTCAATTTCACACCTTGCAACATGTGCAAGAACTCTTCCTTTGACTGTTCCATTTTGAACTACTTCAAAAAAACTTGTCAAGCTATATACTTATTGAAAAAACTTATCAAGCGTCTTGATCTATCTCTATAGATCTTGATGCTCAATATGTAAGCAGCTTCACCGAGGTCTTTCTTTGAAAAACTCCTTTCAAACACTCCTTTATGCTTTGTAGAATAATTCTACATTATTTCTGATCAACAATATGTCATTCACATATATTTATCAAAAATATTGTAGTGCTCCCACTCACTTTATTGTAAATACAGGCTTCACTGCAAGTCTGTATAAAACTATATGCTTTGATCAACTTATCAAAGCATATATTCCAACTCCGAGATGCTTGCACCAGTCCATAGATGGATTGTTGGAGCTTGCATATTTTGTTAGCACCTTTAGGATCGACAAAACCCTCTAGTTGCATCATATATAACTCCTCTTTAAGAGATCCATTAAGTAATTTAGTTTTGACATCCATTTGCCAGATTTCATAAAATGCGGCAATTGCTAACATGATTCGGACAGACTTAAGCATAGATACGAGTGAGAAACCCTCATCGTAGTCAATACCTTGAACTTCTCAAAAACCTTTTGCGACAATTCTAGCTCTGTAGATAGTAACACTACTATCAGCGTTCGTCTTCCTCTAGAAGATCCATTTAATCTCAATGGCTTGCCGATCATCGTGCAAGTCAATCAAAGTCCATACTTTGTTCTCATACATGGATCCCATCTCAGATTTCATGGCCTCAAGCCATTTCGCGGAATCTGGGCTCATCATCGCTTCCTCATAGTTCGTAGGTTCATCATGGTCAAGTAACATGAGCTACAGAACAAGATTACCGTACCACTCTGGTGCGGATCTCACTCTGGTTTACATACGAGGTTCGGTAGTAACTTGATCTGAATTTACATGATCATCGTCATTAGCTTCCTCACTAATTGGTATAGTAGTCATAGGAACAGATTTCTGTGATGAATTACTTTCTAATAAGGGAGTAGGTACAGTTACCTCATCAAGTTCTACTTTCCTCCCACTCACTTCTTTCGAGAGAAACTCCTTCTCTTGAAAGGATCCATTCTTAGCAACGAATATCTTGCCTTCGGACCAGTGATAGAAGGTGTACCCAACAGTTACTTTTGGGTATCCTATGAAGACGCACTTCTCCGACTTGGGTTTGAGCTTATCAAGATGAAACTTTTTCAGATAAGCATCGCAACCCCAAACTTTAAGAAACGACAGGTTAGGTTTCTTGCTAAACCACAATTCATACGGTGTCATCTCAACGGATTTAGATGGTGCCCTTTTTAATGTGAATGCAGCTGTCTCTAATGCATAACCCCAAAACGATAGTGGTAAATCGGTAAGAGACATCATAGATTGCACTACATCAATTAAAGTACGGTTATGACGTTCAGACACACCATAACGCTGTGGTGTTCCAGGTGGCATGAGTTTGTGGAACTATTCCACATTGTTTTAATTGAACACCAAACTCGTAACTCAAATATTCACCTCTGTGATCAGATTGTAGAAACTTTATTTTCTTCTTACGATGATTTTCCACTTCACTCTGAAATTCTTTGAACTTTTCAAATGTTTCAGACTTATGTTTCTTCAAGTAGATATACCCATATCTTCTCAAATCATCTGTGAAGGTCATAAAGTAACGATACCCGCCGCGAGCCTCAACACTCATCGGACCTCATACATCAGTATGTATTATATCCAACAAGTCAGTTGCTCGCTCCATTGTTCTGGAGAACGGAGTCTTAATCATCTTTGCCCATGAGGCATGGTTCGCAAGCATCAACTGATTCATAATCAAGTGATTCCAAAAGCCCATCAGCATGGATTTTCTTCATGCGCGTTACACCAATATGACCTAAACGGCAGTGCCACAAATAAGTTGCACTATCATTATTAACTTCGCATCTTTTGGCTTCAATATTATGAATATGTGTATCACTACGATCGAGATTCAACAAACCATTTTCATTGGGTGTATAACCATAGAAGGTTTTATTCATGTAAACAGAATAACAATTATTCTCTAACTTAAATGAATAACCGTATTGCAATAAACATGATCAAATCATATTCATGCTCAACGCAAAAACCAAATAACACTTATTTAGGTTCAACACTAATCCCGAAAGTATAGGGAGTGTGCGATGTTGATCGTATCATTCTTGAAACTACTTCCAACACACATTGTTACTTCACCCTTAACTAGTCTCTGTTCATTCTGCAACTCCCGTTTCAAGTTACTAGTCTTAGCAACTGAACTAGTATCAAATACCGAGGGGTTGCTATAAACACTAGTAAAGTACACATCAATAACATGTATATCCAATATACCTTTGTTCACTTTGCCATCCTTCTTATCCGCCAAATACTTGGGGCAGTTCCGCTTCCAATGACTAGTCCCTTTGTAGTAAAAGCACTTAGTCTCAGGCTTAGGTCCACACTTGGGCTTCTTCACTTGAGAAGCAACTTGCTTGCCATTCTTCTTGAAGTTCCCCTTCTTCCCTTTGCCATTTTCTTGAAACTAGTGTTCTTGTTAACCATCAACACTTGATGCTTTTCTTGATTTCTACCTTCGTCGATTTTCGCATCACGAAGATCTTGGGAATAGTTTCCGTTATCCCTTGCATATTATAGTTCATCATGAAGTTCCAGTAATTTGGTGATAGTGACTAGAGAACTCTGTCAATCACTATCTTATCTGGAAGATTAACTCCCACTTGATTCAAGTGATTGTAGTACCCAGACAATCTGAGCACATGCTTACTAGTTGAGCTATTCTCCTCCATCTTGTAGGAAAAGTAATGTCAGAGGTCTCATACCTCTCGACATGGGCATGAGTATGAAATACCAATTTCAACTCTTAGAACATCTTATATGTTCTGTGGCGTTCAAAACGTTTTTGAAGTCCCGGTTCTAAGCCATAAAGCATGGTGCACTAAACTATTAAGTAGTCATCATACCGAGCTTTGCCAAACGTTCATAATGTCTGCATCTGCTCCTGCAAAAGGTCCGTCACCTAGCGGTGCATCAAGGACATAATTCTTCTATGCAGCAATGAGGATAATCCTTAGATTATGGAGCTAGTCCGCATCTTTGCTACTAACATCTTTCAACTTATTTTTCTCTAGGAACATAAAAAATAGAACAGGGGAGCTAAATGCGACCTATTGATATGATAATACTACCAGGACTAAGTTCATGATAAATTAAAGTTCAATTAATCATATTACTTAAGAACTCCAACTTAAATGGACATCCCTCTAATCATCTATGTGACCACGTGAGCCAAATCAACAAAACCATGTCCGATCATCACGTGAGATGGAGTAGTTTTCAATGGTGAACATCATTATGTTGATCATATCTACTATATGATTCACGCTCGACCTTTCGGTCTCAGTGTTCTGAGGCCATATCTGCATATGCTAGGATCGTCAAGTTTAACCTGAGTATTCTGCGTGTGCAAAACTGGCTTGCACCCATTGTAGATGGACGTAGAGCTTATCACACCCGATCATCACGTGGTGTCTCGGCACGACGAACTTTGGCAATGGTGCATACTCAGTGAGAACACTTTTATCTTGAAATTTAGTGAGAGATCATCTTATAAAGATACCGCCAAACTAAGCAAAATAAGATGTATAAAATATAAACATCACATGCAACCATAATATGTGACATGATATGGCCATCATCATCTTGTGCTTTTGATCTCCATCTCCAAAGTACTGTCATGATCTCCATTGTTACCGGCATGACACTATGATCTCAATCATCTTGATCTTTTATCAACGTGTCATCACATGGTTGTCTCACAAGCTATTGCTTTTGCAACTATTGCTATCACATACCGATAAAGTAAAGCAATTACATAGCACTTGCATCTTATGCAAATAAAGAGATAACCATGAGGCTCCTGCCAGTAGCCGATAACTTTAACAAAACATGATCATCTCATACAACAATTTATATTTCATCACGTTTTGACCATATCACATCACAACATGCCCTGCAAAAACAAGTTAGACGTCCTCTACTTTGTTGTTGTAAGTTTTACATGGCTGCTACGGGCTGAGCAAGAACCGTTCTTACCTACGCATCAAAACCACAATGATAGTTTGTCAAGTTAGTGTTGTTTTAACCTTCACAAGGACCGGGCGTAGCCACACTCGGTTCAACTAAAGTTGGAGAAACTGACACCCACCAGCCACCTGTGTGCAAAGCATGTTGGAAGAACCAGTCTCGCGTAAGCGTACACGTAATGTTGGTCCAGGCCGCTTCATCCAACAATACCGCCGAACCAAAGTATGACATGCTAGTAAGCAGTATGACTTCTATCGCCCACAACTCACTTGTCTTCTACTCGTGCGTATAACATCCACGCAGAAAAGCTGACTCTGATACCATTGTTGGGGAACGTAGCCATTTCAAAAAAATTACTACGCACATGCAGGATCATGGTGATGCATAGCAACGAGAGGGGAGAGTATCGTCCACGTACCCTCATAGACCGTTAAGCGGAAGCGTTATGACAACGCGGTTGATGTAGTCATACATCTTCATGATCGACCGATCCTCAGTACCGAACGTACGCACCTCCGCGTTCAGCACACATTCAACTCAGTTACATCCCGCGAACTGACGATCCAGTAGAGATCAGGGAAGAGTTTCGTCAGCACGATGGCGTGGTGACGATGTTGATGAAGCTACTGCAGTAGGGCTTCGCCTAAAAACCGCTACAGTATGACCGAGGTGGATTATGGTGGAGGGGGCACCGCACACGGCTGGGAGAGATCTTTGTGATCAACTTATGTGTCTAGAGGTGCCCCCTTCCCCTGTATACAAAGGAGCAAGGGGAAGACCGGCCGGCCCTTGTTGGCGCGCCAGGAGGAGGAATCCTCCTCCTAATAGGAGTAGGATTCCTCCCTTTCCTACTCCTACTAGGAGGGGGAAAGGAAGGGAGAGAAAGAGAAGGAAAGGGGGGCGTCGCCCCCCCTCTCCTATTCCAATTCGAACAGAAGGGAGGGGCCGTGCTGCCTGCCCTAGGCCGGCCCATCTCTCTTTCCCTTATGGCCCAACAAGGCCCATTAGCCCCCGGGGGGTTCCGGTAACCCCTCCGGTACTCCGGTAAAATCGCGATTTTACCCGGAACTCTTCTGATATCAAAATATAGACTTCGAATATATCAATCTTTATGTCTCGACCATTTTGCGACTCCTCGTCATGTCCCTGATCATATCTGGGACTCCGAACTACCTTCGGTACATCAAAACATATAAACTCATAAAACCGATCGTCACAGAACTTTAAGCGTGCGGACCCTATGGGTTCGAGAACTATGTAGACATGACCGAGACACATCTCCGGTCAATAACCAATAGCAAAACCTGGATGCTCATATTGGCTCCCACATATTCTACGAAGATCTTTATCGGTCGAACCGCATAACAACATACGTTGTTCCCTTTGTCATCGGTATGTTACTTGCCCGAGATTCGATCGTCGGTATCTCAGTACCAAGTTCAATCTCGTTACCGGAAAGTCTCTTTACTCGTTCCATAATACATCATCCTCCAACTAACTCATTAGTTACAATGCTTGCAAGGCTTATAGTGATGTGTATTACCGAGTGGGCCCAGAGATACCTCTCCGACGATCGGAGTAACAAATCCTAATCTCGAAATAAGCCAACTCAACAAGTACCTTTGGAGACACATGTAGAGCACCTTTATAATCACCCGGTTACGTTGTGACATTTGGTAGCACACAAAGTGTTCCTCCGGTAAACGGGAGTTGCATAATCTCATAGTCATAGGAACATGTATAAGACATGAGGAAAGCAATAGCAACATACTAAACAATCAAGTGCTAAGCTAATGGAATGGGTCAAGTCAATCACATCATTCTCCTAATGATGTGATCTCGTTAATCAAATGACAACTCATGTCTATGGTTAGGAAACTTAACCATCTTTGATTAACAAGCTAGTCAAGTAGAGGCATACTAGTGACACTATGTTTGTGTATGTATTCACACATGTATTATGTTTCCGGTTAATACAATTCTAGCATGAATAATAAACATTTATCATGAAATAGGGAAATAAATAATAACTTTATTATTGCCTCTAGGGCATATTTCCTTCATGAAATCCTTCTCAATGATCTTCCAACATCTCTTAAGAAACATACCATTGAAACCATCTGGGCCAGGTGCCATGTCAGTGGGCAAATCCTTGAGCACAGCGAAAATTTCCTCATCAGAAAAGGGTGCTACTAACTCCTCAAGCCCTTAAACTGGCTGTATAAGTGGTGGTAGATTAAACCCCATGGAGATACCCTATGCCAGGCCCATTCTAGACTTGAAAGAATTCCATTAAATACATTCCATTTGATCATGCTCACTACCATTGATATAAGTAAATCCAGAACTCATAATCGCATAATAGTATGAGCAACAGTTAAGCAACAAGATAAAGTTCAACCAAAGGTCCACAAACTTAAACATGAAACTGTAGCCTGAATGAAAAGCAAACCAAAATAAGAGAGACCCTCCTTCCCTCACACACGAAAATCTTAAGAGATCATTTGACATTAGGAGACTTGTTACAATCTTCAAACACTGGGCTAGCCATAAGCGTTGCCACTAAAAGTTCTTCTGGTGGAATCTGCAATGCCGCGCCAAGCTCCTGCAGAACTGAAATAGGCGTAGGCGG
>NC_041382.1:438013758-438016732 GCF_002162155.2 Triticum dicoccoides
AGGGTGTTACATTCTCGTCATCAAGCACCGTCTAAGGGAGCCGCGGCTTCTTGGCACATGGACAACGGAGACTTGAAGACTTCATTGAGATAGCATAAGTTGTCTTGTATCCAACCGCCTTGGCACAACTTCGAGTGATCCTACGAGTGGAGAACTCTGGCTTTGCAGCCACCAACTGAACTGACTTATGAGCTCTGCTGTGTGTACACTTGCCCAACACTGTAGGAGATTGTGATTGAAACTAAAACTCGTTAGCCTGCTCAACCTGCCTCTGAAGTGAAAGCTACTCAATAACAGTCGGAGAGGTCGGCTGTGGTGAAAGTGGCTCAATAGTAATTGAGGTAATTGATCTAGGAAGCATGGGAGTAATGGAGAAGAAACCATAGCGTGCTATCTTGGATATGAAGTTCAGTTCAATTTCCCAAGGCCAAAACCGCAAAGGCAGAACATATGGTGAGAGCACTGACACTCTTGGAGAGATCTGAATCTCAGATAAGACAATCTCTGGCAGAATCATATTGAAGGTTTGTTCCCAGATCATATGTGGTGGCAATACCGGCCCATAGACCACCCAAATCGGGTCCATGAAAGGCTGATGCAGTTGCTGCTGAACTTCAATATCCATGTCATTATGAGGCAACTGTGGCACTAAACTAGAAGAGCCAAAAGAAGGTGGGTTCATAACAATGGAGTTCTACTCCACCACCTCATCATGCAGATCTTCCATAGGCACATCCTCCATCTGTTGGTTTTGGTCTTGTTGCTCCCACGGACCCCAGCCATCGTCATGCTGAGCATTCTGGCCCCAAACATTCACGTTTTGCTGTTGGTGCTGACGATCCTGAGGCACAACATTCCGGCCCAATGCCGGGTAGGGCGGCATTGCCCAAAAGGGTTGTGGTGGGATTTCTCCAGGCATCGGGTGTGGGTTTCCATCAAGAGGCATTGGCTCCTCATCCGTAGCAATCATGGTCTCAGCAAATTTCACATCAATAATATAGCAAGCAGAAGTCCAAGATACAATCGTTCCTCCCTAGTTGGCGAACTCTTTGAACACTACGTCACGAGGAACAAGAGCATTGTCAGGGAAAGATGCTCTGACAAACGAGCAAGCACGGTGACGGTCATGATGAGTGCAATCGTGAAACTGACCAAAAGTACCAACCACATCCGCTAAGCCTTGAGTGTTTCGATAATCAAGAAGTATGCCAATAAACATCAACCATCTGGTACGATAACCTTGCAAGGTACGAAATCCTTCCCCTTGATCATGGGGTGTAAATTTGACAAAACACAGCTCCCTCCTCATCTAAACCCAGCGGGAATGGTGGATGCATAGTAAAAGAACCTCTGACCATTGGATCTTCCATATCAAAAAGGCCAACTCCATGGACCCATGGTTGAGCATAACATACCGAAACATGTAGCGTCTGAGTGATGAAGTGAAGCACCTGCACTCACCGGATGGCCACCACATGAGCAGGAGGCACAGGCTCCACAATGGCCACCATGAACTTCTCATGCATCTGTGGAGGTGGGTGATGAGTAGTGAAGCATGTACGCGACAATCTGTCACCACTACTATTGATGATGTCATACCCAGCAGGAAGAAAGCTACAAGCGTCTAGAGTGTAGACCGCCATGGAAAGGTCAGGCGAAGGTGGAGGAGCGATGAGAGATTGCAATGCTGGTGGCGGCAATGGAGGAGAAGCAAATTGGGGTTTTTTGGGATATGTTGGATTGGAAGGAGGAGAGGCAAGGTGTTCTTCCCGGGCGCGAGAAACAAAGCCTGGCGATGGTACTTTGGGCACCCAGATGGACGACTCAGGTGGATGGAGGATGCAATTTTTTTAATGTGACCAGACCGAAAACATTTGCGGCACCTAACGTTGTTAGTGCATGTCTCTAAAGTGTGGGCCATACCAAACAATTTTGGCTGTCCCAAAACCGAGCTGGGAGGTCTTCAATCATCTCTTCAAAGCTCTGCAGATCACGTGCAATATCCTGGGGAGAAGGAATACCTACGGACGGATGGTTGAGATCCTCTGAATCATGATCTAATAGGTCGATCGGGGTATTGACATGACCAGGGCCCACGGGCGTAGAACCCATTGGACTTTCATTGGTGTCGGTGCAATAAACCCTGGGTCCGTTGCCCAGACTGTGCATAGGCCTGAAGACAAGATTTCAACACCATGATCAACCCAAGCATGATGGATCAATTCCGTTGAAGGATCCAAATGCAGTTCAGGGAGACCAAGAAGTGCCAGAGGAGCAAGGTATCGCTAAGGAAGAAACCTCCCTTGCCAGGCAGGCAAGCCTGGCCAGGTTGGGATTGCCCCGGCAGCAAGCTTCCAGATAGGCCCGACAGGCCTGCCGGGGCTAGTGGAGGCAAGCCAAGCCACCACTCCACCTCACGAGCGACTCAAGTCCTCGATCAGTGTGGTGTCAAGCCCAAAGTGACTAAGTGGCTGCTTCTTCCCACATGGCAGCCACTTCCAACAACAAACACCTCCATATGACACCCGGCTTGAGACGTGTCAAGCAAGCAGGTGCAAAGATGGCAAAAAAACCCGGCAAGTGTTGCCGGGCATGCTACGATGTGACACTATATGGCGCATTTAATGTGCTATGTTAGCCTGCAGAGTTAGGTGCGACAACACTGTTTGTTATCTAATCAGTGCGTAAAGACTGATTTGCCACTATGGTGACCCCTTAATCTATAAACAGAGGCCCATGGCGACTTGAGAAAGGGTTGGCTGATTCATACCCTAACACACTCATACGCGTGTAGCCAGTCCCGCCCTATGGCGACCTTGCCGGGCAAATGCACTGCGTCCGCCACCAGATTTCCATTATCAGTCCACCAAAGCAGGGGTACGGTTTTATGCCTCACGGCGGCCCGAAACTGGGTAAAACTTCTTGTGGGATCTCTGCCACGCTGTTCTACGCTTCTCTGCTCTTTGTGCAACGT
>NC_041382.1:438016874-438049091 GCF_002162155.2 Triticum dicoccoides
AAAGGGGCTCATGGCCCCATAGTTGGTCGTGGTTTCCCACGACATCTTTGGCGCGCCAGGTAGGGGGATCACTTGCGCGAACTTGAGAGCATTAGTAGCATGTCATCTTCATTGCCATTTTTGTCGTCGACTATGGCGTCCAAAAAGAAGCCCGGTGCTGCAAACCACCCATCCACCTGAAAGGCTTCGCCACCCGCGACCGTCGGTGATGCGGGGAATGCAGGGACGCATGAGGACGCGGACGCTATGGGGGGACGTGGTCGGTGCAGGCGGCGCTGTTACCACCTCCCCCATTGTTGACACAGGAGCGGGAGGCACCGGGGAAGGACAGCATCACCAACATCCCAACGGCCATGCTCCACGAGGTATGGACGGAGGGATTATTCCGTATGAATCCTTCTTCTTGGCGAAGGGCACATCCACTGTGGTGGCGCTCGTTCTGGGGCCTATCGCAACCGTCCGACCACCCCCACTGTAGGCACGACCGGAGGGCACGCGCCACCCGCGGGATGGGCTGACCCAACTACTTTGCCCAACATAGCCACAGGCCCTCAAGCGCCTCCACCACATCACCACGCCCTCCAAGGGGCTGGTTCACAACAATGAGGGCACGACGCGGTCGCCACCGACACCATCTAGAGTCGAGCGACACTGTGATCCACATCATCATCACCCATGCCAAGCACTTCCTTAGAGGACATGGCGCGAGCCCGGCTACTTTTGAGATTTTCGGAGGCAACTGATTAGATGAATGAGTGGGGAGCCACTATCCAGAGTCTTATTGGTTTTGCCAAGGCGGAAGGATCAAAGTGAGCTAGCCCGCCGCAGCCTCCCCATGCAACAACAACGGCTCGTGCGGCCAATCATGCGGCGGGGGTCACCCCCACGCTGCAATCCACCCCATGGAAAGCAACACGGGAGCCATGAAACCAAGAGCCCGATGATGTCTCGATGGCCTCTACAGACCCTCAAGCGCGTCAAGGCAAACGACGATCCTCGTAGAACAGGCGGAGGGGACCGCACGTGTCATCGTCGAGCGGCGCCGTGACGACCAGTTCCGGTCCAATGGGTGCGATGGCCCTGACATCGACTGGCCTACGCTCAGAGGTGGCGGGTGCCTGCCTTTCGAGGTTGGGTGCCCTTCTTTGACCCGTGAGCTACGACAAGTTCGTTGGCCGTCCACTCGCACATTCGAGGTTGGAAACTATACCCCGCAGAGTTCTTGAGCATCTACACCATCGTTGTTCAAGCTACCGGGGGAAGAGATGAGAAGGTGTTCGCCAACTTCTTTCCCTTTGACACTCAAGTCAAATGTGAGGTCTTGGCTGATGCACCTTCTGGAGAACTCCATTTCGACCTGGTCTGACTTGTGCCATGAGTTCATTGGCGCCTTCACAAGCGGCCACCGAGAACTAGGCTGTCCCAGCAACTTGCAGCTTCTCTAGTGGAAGGAAGGAGACACTCTATGAAAGTACTTGTAGAGATTCAGCCAAGTACACAGAAACATGCAAGACATCCACCCGACAGCTGTGATATCTGCTTTCCAGTCCAATGTGTGCAACCGCGGGATACGTTCCAAGATGAACATGGTTGCCCAAGACTGTGAAGGAGCTTTACACCTTAGCAGAAAAGTCTGCTCGAGTGGAGGAGAGGAGAAAAATTCCTGGAGAGGAAGATTGCATCGACATCGACTCAGAAGATGACGACGAGACCACCAGTCAGAAGAAGAAGAACAAGAAGCGCAAAGATAAGGTGGTGATGACCAGTGAGGGATAAGGCATGGCTAGTACCGGCAAGAAGGTTAAGGTGGAAGCCCCTGGCAAGGAGGCTGCCACATGGGTTGACTACGGGGAGGTTGCGACTACGGAGAAAGCTGGAAAAGGTGATGGACCATACTGCAAGATTCATCAGACCAAAGGCCACGATCTCCAGGAGTGTCATCAAGTTGAGCAACTCGTCAAGAGCCAAAGGGTTGAGTATGAGAATCGTGATAAGGAAAAGGGTCAGAATGGTACTGGCAGGAAGCGTCGGGGCAGTGAAGCAAATCGCCCCGGCAAGGCTCCTCAGAACAAAGGGAAACACGCCAAAGGTCGAGAGAAAGAGGATTGCAATTATGAAAGTGATGGAGGGAATGAAGAGGAAACTAGCGAGCAAGAATTCTCGAAAGGTGCATCTTTGCACTCCTCTCACCGCCAACTTAAATAGTGGACATGTGAGGTCAGTGCCATGGAGCGAGCGGTAGATTCTCGGAAGCAGCTCAAGTGGTCACGCATGCCCATCATCTTTGATGAAGAGGATCATCCCGACCGTATCACTGCGGTAGGGTGCTTGCCATTGTTGGTCTCACCAACAATCCGAAACGTCAAGGTCACAAAGATGTTGGACGATGGCGCGGCCGGGTTGAATCTGATTTCCCCAAAGGTTATCAGCAAACTCCAGATAGTAGAGGAAGAGCTTAAGGCCACTAAGTTTCAAGGAGTCAATCCCGATAGGAGTCATCCTAAGGGAAAGATCACATTGCTAGTGACATTTGGAGGAGAGTTGAAGTACATGACTAAGAAGGTTGTGTTCAATGTGGTCGACCTCCCACTGCAATACACCGGAATCCTTAGGCGTCCGGCCCTGCACAAGTTCATGGCGGCATCCCACTATGCTTATAACACTTTGAAGATGCCAGGGCTAATGGTCGTCATTTCCATTCTATCAGACAAGAAAGACGCAATTATTTGTGTGGATAAGATTTAGCGGGACGTAGTCGTGGCAGAGGCCGCTGAGGCTGCAGTTCCTGCCAAGGAAAGTGAAGGAAAGAAGAAGTCTAGTAGGGCACCAATAAGGAATCCAGGAAGTGTACCTCGTCGGAGTGCGCCACACATGTTGATGACATGCTGGAGAGTTCCAATAGCAAGAAATCCAAGGCTGCTGCACCCCAAGTTAAAAAGGTCCTGGCAGGGCTTGCTGGCGCTGATGGTACATTCACTATCAGTGCCACCCTTGACGACAAATAGAATAGCACCCTCATTGCCTTCCTGTGGGTGAATATCGATGTGTTTGCCCTGGCAACCATTTGATATCCCAGGTGTTCCCAGGAAGGTAATCGAGCACCACCTTGGTGTCTGCCACAAGCCCGACCCGTCTAGCAAAAAGTCCGGCAGCAGGCCTTTGAGCGGCAGCAATTTATTGTCTAGGAGATCAAGAAACTTGAGGCAGCTAGTTTGTGTCACAGCCCTAGAGTACCTGAGTGAAATAGTTGCATCTGCACTCATGCATCATGTCTAAAATTTCTGAAAGTTGAGTTGAGGTTTGTTGAAACCCTCAGAAACCAGTTCAAAATTAATCAACATTAAAATGTCTTCAATGAAATCCAAGAAAATGTTCCTCTTAGACTCCGAAAATATTAGCAAGAAGTAAAATTCAAACCAATGTTTTTGGTATCTCAGAAACATTTATTTTGGGCCTTTGAATTAATTCAATAACTATTTGCATTGTATATATATTATTTATATAATTAATATATGTCCAATAAATCTGGAACATTTTATGTGGTTTAGGATATTTTAGTTCTAGTCACATATTTATTTTCAGGATTTTATAAAATGGTTTGGTGTTAAAACTAAACCCAAAACAATTGCAGAAAAATAGAAAACTGAAACAATTTAGAAAACAGAGAAGAGAGAGAGCTTACCTGGGCCAACTCACCTGTGCAGCCACCTGGCGGCCCAAGTGGCCGGCCCAGCCCACCTGGCCCTCCCTGTCGTCTTCCTCCCTGTCAGGAGGACGGGCGCGTGCCCGACGCGCGCACGCCACCGTGCGGCCACCTCCACCCTGCTTGCCTGCGTCCTCGACGCTCTGGACGTCTCCAACGACGCCAAGCACCCCCCTAGAACCCCCTCGCTCACTCTCTCGTCCCCATCCCCTCCTCTGGCTCCCTCTCTCTCCCACCGAGCGGATCTCGTCGCCGCCGCTTGCTGCTGCCGCAGCCACCGCCTCCCCCTCGCTTCTCCGACGTGTCCAAAAGCTTCGCCTCGACCCCCTCTTCCTCCCCACCGAGCCGCGCCTTGCCAAAGACCCTGCATCGACGCCATCTTCATCACCTTCGTCGCCGGCCGCCGGAGATTCCTCTCGCTGCCCCGCTCGCTCCGGTGCTTCCCCGGGCACGCCGAGGCCATCTCTGCACTCGCCGTGAGCTCCTGCCCCTTCTCCCCCTCTCCGTTCTCGCTCTCACACGCCGTAGCCGTCACCCCCTTGTTGACCGAAACCCGCCGCCGCCGCGCTCGTTACCGGTGATGCTCCGGTGACCATTTGGTCCCGGGCATGCGCCCATCGTAATCACCACACCCCGTAGACGTCGTAGGTGCTAAACACACATCACCACGGCCACCGCAACCGCGTCCCCACTCGTGTCCGAACTCCGGCGCCGCCCCGAGCTTGTTTCCGACGAGCTCCGGTCGCCCTAGCTGCTGCTGCGTGTAGCGATGGATGCGGGCGAGCTCCAGCTCCCCGTGGACACTCTCCTCTACTCGTATGGACGCCGAAGGAGCGAGCCCGAGACCCTCGGCTGCGTTTTGAAGTCGCCGCCGGCCATACTCCGGCGAGCCGACGTGGCCGCGTGATTAACGGCTAAACCCCCACTAAACAACCCCCTGAGCCAATGAGACATGGGCCCCGCGCCCTTAGCTAATATTATTTTAGTTCCTGTTTAGGTTTAACTAACCACGGTGGCCCCATGCGTCAGCTTTGACCGTGCTGACCTGGCTATTGACTGGGCCACATGTCTGGTTGACTTGATGACGTGTCAGTTGACCCGGCCCCACCTGTCAGGGACACTGACCGGCACTTTGTCCCTGACCAGTGGACCCCACTAGTCAGGTTTGACCCGGGGCAGCTTAGTTGACCTGCTGATGTCATAGTGACGTAGTGCTGACGCCATAACTCAGTTTCTGGACTAATTATAATTCAGAAAATTACCTAAACTTCAAAAAATAATAGAAAATCAACCGTAGCTCCAAATGAAATAAATTATATATGAAAAATTATCAGAAAAATTCAAGGAATCCATCTATGCCACTTTCATGCATGTTAGATCAACTTATACCTGGTGATCAGGTCAAATCAATTAAATGGCATTTGAAGTTCACATATGGAGTTTGAATTTGAACCTAGGGTTCAAACCAACTCCATTTAACATGTTGCTAGTTGCATTAGCTCTAAACACAGCATATTGACATGTCATGATCATGCATCATATTGTGCATTGCATTGACTGTGTTCATTCTCTGTTGCCGGTGGTTGTCCCCTCTCGATAGACGTTGTACCGACGTTGTGATCGTTGACACTGATGAAGACCCAATGATATCTTCAGAAATGCCAGGCAAGCACAACCCCCTTGTTCATTCTGATACAAGTCCACTCTCTCGCTCCTGATCTCTTTTACTGAATTAGGACAACAACGATTCATCTGTTACTTGTTGCGGTAGTTGAACCCCTTTATCCTCTGCATGACCTGTCATTACCACAGTAAATAGATGAAACCCACTAGCATGAGTAGGAGTTGTTTGAGCCCTGATGTTCCTACTCATTCATGCTTGTTTGTCATGCCTGCTACTGCTTAGAGTTGAGCCAGGTCTGATTCATCGAGGATGAATCAGAGGTGTGTAAACATGTCCTACTGTTGAGAGCTAAGTGTGTGAACACGATTTGGTAAAGGTAGCGGTGAGAGGCCATGTAGGAGTACATGGTGGGTTGTCTCATTGAAGCTGTCCTTAGGATTTGAGTTCTATGTTTGTGATCCATGAAACAGTTACTACCACGCATTGGGCCCGAAACCAATGGACCCTCTCGGCTTCTTGATCACCCTTGTCCTCTGTCCAGGAGTTGCAACTAGTTTCTGGTGTTTATAGGATATGTGTTGGCGGCCGTGCATAGCGCTGACCCTAGGGGTGGGCTATGATGCGGTAGATACACCATGGCACGGTGTACCGGGTGCCCGTTTGGTGTCTTGGGAACATTGTTCACATCGTGCGGGGCCTTATGTGGAAACCTCGGCTGGACTCCCTGCGGATGGAACCTAGATAGGCAATAAACCTGGACTAGAGACTTGAGTGTTTAGGTAGGCCGTGGCCGACTCCCTCGTTGGGCTTCCGCTTGAAGGTTGCTGAGTACATGTCGTGTAAATGGCGGTAAGTGGTGAGAGCGTGTGTGAAGAAGTACACCCCTGCAGGGTTAACATCATCTATTCGAATAGCCGTGTCTGCGGTAATGGACTTCTGGGTTGCCTATAACAGTTCATAGACAAGTGAAAGTGGATACTCTAAAACTCGAAAGATAAGTGTGAGTGCTATGGATGGCCTTCTCGTAGGGAGACGGGAGTGGATCCATAGTGGTGTATTGAATGGTGAATATGTGGACTCGTGTCCGCCACCTCGAAAGAGTTACTTGCAATCGTAGTTCAGGTTAGCCATTGAGTCAAAGCTGGCTTGCTGCAGTTAAACTCCACCACCCGTTGTTGATACCGATGCATATGTAGCTAGTTCTAATGTAAGTCTTGTTGAGTACCTTTGTACTCACGTTTGCTTAATTTATGTTTTGCAGAGAGAGAGACTTTCGTCCCGCTAGTAGTTCCGCGTGGACTTCGACGTTAGCTTGATACCTCAGCTACGATCTTGTGCCCTCGGCAGGATCTGGTAGATAGTCAGGCTTCTTAGCCTCGTTCATTTGTAGATGTCTGTACTCAGACATGTTAAGCTTCCGCATGTGCTTTGATTTGAATGCTATGATTGTTGTGTCATGAGACCCATGTTTGTAATATCTTGCTCCTCGGAGCCTAAGGAATAAATACTTGAGTTGTAGACTTATGTTGTGATGCCATGTTGTATTTACACATATCGAGCATATTGTGTGTATGATTGAAATGCTTGGTATGTGTGGGATTCGACAATCTAGTTGTTTATCTCTGGTAGCCTCTCTTATGGGGAAATGTATTCTTGTACTTCCATGAGCCATAGTAGTCCGCTACAGCCCGGTTCACCGGAGTCCTGCTAGCCCAGCACTACTGCTCATGACACTTGACTGGCCGGCATGTGTTTCACTTTGTTCCTGTGTCTGTCTCTTCGGGGAAATGTCACACGGTGACATCCGGAGTCCTTCCTAGCCTGCTACAGCCCAGGTTCCCGGAGTCCTGTTAGCCCAGTGCGACAGCCCGGATTCACACGCTACTGACCGACATGCTCGATGTGATTCATGTATGCCTGTCCCCATAGGTTAGTGCCGCTTTGGGTTCACGACTAGCCATGTCGGCCCGGGTTCTCCGTCATATGGATGCTAGCGACACTATCATATACGTGAGCTAAAAGGCGCGAACGGTCCCGGGCCATGGTAAGGCGACACCCGTGGGAATACCGTGCGTGAGGCTGCAATGTGATATGAGGTGTTACCGGCTAGATCGACGTGACTTGGAATCAGGGTCCTGACAGCGTTGGTATCAGAGCCTGACTGCCTGTAGGATTACCAAGCCAAACTGGTCGAAGTCGAGTCTAGAAATGCTTTAGTTATGTAAGGGAATTGATTGTGGAAGGGAACGTAAGGCTCTTTTTACTCCTTATACCTCATGCCCTCTGATCTGAGTCATCCTCTTCTTTTCTACGGGAATTAAGAACTAGGCCTTCTCATCTATCTATCAGGATGACGTGTTACTAATCCGTAGACTTATAGGATTGTTGGATTCAAGTCTCAGTTCAGTTCCTTTTACCTCCGTATGCTCATAGCTGGCCTCAGAACCTTGATATTGTAATGTTGAGTGGTCATGCCACTATTTTGCAGGATGTCCCAAATATTTCGAGCATTCACAGCCGTTATGTTGTCCGAGTCATCCCAGGTTCCTAAATAGTCTGATGCATTTACAAATCCCATCCTCCTGTTCCTGATGTCCATTTGGTCCAGATTAATCACACTAATCAGTCAGTTGAGGTACTTTGTTGCCTCGACATATATGTTGGAGCTATTACTATGACCCTAGGTGTTTTAGGGAGTCACCTAGTGATCTAGCCATGTTTTGTATCCCAAGTGTGTGATTCTAGCCATTATTCTCAAAAGCATCCCATGATGCCATGTAGTGGTAGGTATTCTATTCATGGGTTCTTGAACCCAAGATTCACCCTACTTACCTCATGTTGATAGTGTTGCTAGTTCCTTTAGGATATTAGTAACCTTTGCGATAGTCCTTGAGGTCTGTGGTATTTCCTTCTTCCAAATACTATGAACCACTTATGGCAGAAGTTAGTTGTATCAAAAGATCACAACCAGAGTGCTCTTAATGAGTTCTCCATTCTGCATTGTGAATCTGCCAGTCCCACCTATCTGCATGGGTTGTCCGGAAGAAATGTTGAGCTTTGCTCGACATACTAATCTATGCATCCACAACTAAGAAAATTATATGTTCCTCGAGTTGTTCCTCTTCAGTTCTATTCTGACCATCTTCTATCAGATGATAGCCAAGCGTATGTGTGCATTTGTGTTCATCGATGCCTATTATTCTTGTGGTCCGTCAAGCCATTCTATTCCAGAATGACAAGGAGAAACAAACTCCAGTACCTCATCCATATCTAGGATTGTTTCAAAGTAGTTGTATCCCGCAGATCAAATTGCCAATCCAGCTTTTGCTCTGTTCTACCTTGGAGTTCTACCCTATTCATGCCAAGAATATCATAGGAATTGCACCATCTGTTATGAATTTTTGATACAGTGATACTTCTCGCCATCATTATTCATTCCTCGGTTCCGTGTTGTTGTAACCGGAATGCCGACAAGTGAATTGTGATGTGTGAAATCAATACTCCGAGCAACTCGTTGCTTTGTAGTAAATGGACAATATTCTCATTCTTAGCATGTTGGTTATTGAATCACCATCCTAGGACTGATCGTGCTACCTTGTCCTTATCTCTAGTGCACTCCTCGATCAATGAGTGAGGATTATTCCATTCCTCGCTTATCTGATCATATTGTCTTGCTCTAAAAAGCAAGATTGTTCTCGAGCTTAGTAACATATCGGTGGTTCGTGATTTTCCGGATATCTTCCCGGAAGTGTTACCAGGTTGTCACCTGACCGCTATGTTGAGTTCGTGATCAAGTTGGTTCTTGTAAACCACCCCTTCTCCAAGAATCTGTGTTGGATACCCCTGAGCTAGTTGGTTAAGCTAAACAACAACTTGGAGAGTTGGAAGATAAAAGACTTTGCCGAATTGGTTCTTTCTGAAGGGATACCTTTGTGTTTGTGTGTGTACTGAAGAAAGATGATATCTTCACCAATTGGTCCTCGTGATCAGTTGTTGGATCTATTGCCTAGTCAAAACTTTGACTTGAGTATGGGCTATTGTCAAGTCAAATCAGAACCAAGGATGTTCGTAATGTTGTCTTACCGTGGTTGATCCCTCGAGCATACACCATTACATCTTTTGGTCTGACCAATACTATCATCGTGCTCACATGATGGTGGAAGTCCAGTGATATGGAAATTCCGGTGAGTTGTAGTTGAGCCCATCAACAGCATTTTGTCTCCCCCATGATTCATGTTGAACATCAACCTAGTGTTGGAAACTTTATAAGCAATGCCTTCGTGTTCCGTTCATGAAGCTTATGCTTGGATGGCAGAAGTGACTTCCTCTAATTCATGTGCATTTGGTGCAAGTTGCCGCCATGAGTTCGAGAAAGATTGTTTTTGTTTCCCCTGGCACCATCCCAAGTAAGTTATGCATGTGTGAATGTATTCTATGGTTTGGTAGATTAATTACCTCCACTCCATATGTATTCCCCAGCACACCAAGCCACTGATTGACTTGTTCAAGGAAAATAAGTCTACGCTTGGGATCTAATCCATGGACTTGCGTAAAGACATTGAAATCCTTGATGATGGTTCCCCACCTGAACTCGATAGTGTTTTACTATAAGACTACTACGTGGTCATGCTTGTCTTGGATAGCATGTTCACAGGTTTGTAGCAGAACCAGCTCATGTTTTGGAGCTTGCTATCGCAGTTCATTCCCCGAGATTCTCGCAACATCATCTCATGAAATTGTGTTGCAAACTCTCATTTTCTTTCTAGACTAGATGGGTCTGGAATATCCTAACACCAACCAGGTCTGAATCTCAGGCAGATATGATGGTTGGAACGTACTCCAAGAACTATAATGTTGGTCTCTCTGTAACGAGTAACGTGGATGTCGTGGCCAACACACCTAGTCGGAAGGCCTATTATGGTAGTATCTTGGTTGAAGAAGTTGGTCACCTCCCCATAAGGATCTCGCAAGATCTGCCTCCATAGTAATTCCTTATGGGTTCTTGAGCTTCCGAAGTCTGACATTTTACTTGATGTTCTAGATATCAAACCATATCAAATGGATTACGCTAGCACATCAAGGAGAACATTAGAAGTAGAGTGTTAAATGTCTCTCGGTCGATCTTCCAGATTCTGTTCCCTTAGCCTCGCTAAGGGAAGATCTGAGAAGGTGTTATCTTCCTTTGTATCCGCATCATCCATCACTAGTCATCATGGTGGTATGTTGTGTTTCCAGGATCCTTGACACAGATATTGGTAAAACCTTGATGAATATGGAGATGCTCAAGTTCCTGAGAGCATGCGCAAGCACCAGGTTTTACCGTTGGCGTTAACTGGGATTTGCTTCCAGTTTCCTCGGTTATGTTATAACCTTTTCAAACAGTGGACTCACTCTCGACTGTTGAGTTCTTCCCCAGTTACCAGAATCATTCCCAACATTTGCATTTTGTTCCCAGCTTGCACCTTAGTAGTTGTTGTTCATGATCGTCTTCAAAAGTGGACTTACCATGGGTCCCATCCATTTCCGATGATAAGCAAAAACCATCCATTGTGTTGTCTTCAACAAGATAGTCCTCATCATCCATTCTAGTCGGAGTATGCCATTCTTTGAACTTCTTCAAACGATCGTTTGTGATTGCCTTAGGCTGGTATAGAGAGTTTCAATGATCTTTGTATCAAAAGTAATTCTTTCTGCCACTTAAGGGAAAATCCCATGGGTCTTCTCCCCTAAGGTGCCCCATTGTGGATTCATGGCAATTATTTCATTGCTATCTTGAAATCATGCACCATCCTTTTTAGCGTGGAATTTTTGCCTACCCAATAGAACCTTGTCATCTACCTCCTTTTCCATCACTCCTGATCTGTGTTTCATGTCTCAGCTCAAGAGATGTTCTAACGTCTCACTCCATGAGTTGATCTTGAGTGCTCGATCTTTGGGGAGATCATTTCTTGTAGAGTTTCCTTCTGTCATCATCATGTTGGATGAAGAGCTCAAACGTAAAGACGTCAAGATCATTTGGAGAAATGAATCAACATCTTTGAGAAGGGAAAGTGGATCATGAGATTGTGTTAGTTGGTGCCCCCTCTGTCTTCTTACCTCACGAACTAGATCTCGGGACGAGATTTTTGTTTAGTAGGGGTGAGTTGTCACAGCCCTAGAGTACCTGAGTGAAATAGTTGCATCTGCACTCATGCATCATGTCTAAAATTTCTGAAAGTTGAGTTGAGGTTTGTTGAAACCCTCAGAAACCAGTTCAAAATTAATCAACATTAAAATGTCTTCAAAGAAATCCAAGAAAACGTTCCTCTTAGTCTCCGAAAATATTGGCAAGAAGTAAAATTCAAACCAATGTTTTTGGTATCTCAGAAACATTTATTTTGGGCCTTTGAATTAATTCAATAACTATTTGCATTGGATATATATTCTTTATAGAATTAATATATGTCCAATAATTCTGGAACATTTTATGTGGTTTAGGATATTTTAGTTCTAGTCACATATTTATTTTCAGGATTTTATAAAATGGTTTGGTGTTAAAACTAAACCCAAAACAATTGCAGAAAAATAGAAAACTGAAACAATTTAGAAAACAGAGAAGAGAGAGAGCTTACCTGGGCCAACTCACCTGTGCAGCCACCTGGCGGCCCAACTGGCCGGCCCAGCCCACCTGGCCCTCCCTGTCGTCTTCCTCCCTGCCAGGAGGACGGGCACGTGCCCGACGTGCACGCGCCACCGTGCGGCCACCTCCACCCTGCTTGCCTCCGTCCTCAACGCTCTGGATGTCTCCAACGACGCCACGCACCCCCTGGAACCTCCTCGCTCACTCTCTTGTCCCCATCCCCTCCTGTGGCTCCCTCTCTCTCCCACCGAGCGGCTCTCGTCGCCGCCGCTTGCTGCTGCCGCAGCCACCGCCTCCCCCTCGGCTCTCTGACGTGTCCAAAAGCTTTGCCTCGACCCCCTCTTCCTCCCCACCGAGCCGCACCTTGCCGGAGACCCTGCATCGACGCCATCTTCATCACCTTCGTCGCCGGCCGCCGGAGATTCCTCTCGCCGCCACGCTCGCTCCGGTGCTTCCCCGGGCACGCCGAGGCCATCTCTGCACTCGCCGTGAGCTCCTGCCCCTTCTCCCCCTCTCCGTTCTCGCTCTCACACGCCATAGCCGTCGCCCCCTTGTTGACCGAAACCAACCGCCGCCGCGGTCGTTGCCGGTGATGCTCCGGTGACCATTTGGTCCCGGGCATGCGCCCATCGTACTCACCGCACCCCGTAGACACCGTAGGTGCTAAACACACATCACCACGGCCACCGCAACTGCGTCCCGCTCGTGTCCGAACTCCGGCGTCGCCCCGAGCTCGTTTTCGACGAGCTCCGGCCGTCCTAGCTGCTGCTGCCTGCAGCGATAGATGCGGGCGAGCTCCAGCTCCCCGTGGACGCTCTCCGCTACTCGTATGGACGCCGGAGGAGCGAGCCCGAGACCCTCGGCCGCGTTTTGAGGTCGCCGCCGGCCATACTCCGGTGGGCCGAAGTGGCCGCGTGATTAACGGCTAAACCCCCACTAAACAACCCCCTGAGCCAATGACACATGGGCCCCGCGCCCTTAATTAATATTACTTTAGTTCCTGTTTAGGTTTAACTAACAATAGTGGCCCCACGCGTCAGCTTTGACCGCGCTGACCTGGCTGTTGATTGGGCCACATGTCTGGTTGACTTGATGACGTGTCAGTTGACCCGGCCCCACCTGTCAGCGACACTAACCGGCACTTTGTCCCTGACTAGTGGACCCCACTGGTCAGGTTTGACCCGGGGCAGCTCAGTTGACCTACTGACGTCACAGTGATGTAGTGTTGACTCCATAACTCATTTTCTGGATTAATTATCATTCAGAAAATTCGAGAAAAAATACCTAAACTTCAAAAAATCATAGAAAATCAACCGTAGCTCCAAATGAAATAAATTATATATGAAAAATTATCAGAAAAATTCAAGGAATCCATCTGTGCCACTTTCATGCATGTTAGATCAACTTATACCTGCTGATCAGGTCAAATAAATTAAATGGCATTTGAATTTCACATATGGAGTTTGAATTTGAACCTAGGGTTCAAACCAACTCCATTTAACATGTTGCTAGTTGAATTAGCTCAAAACACAGCATATTGACATGTCATGATCATGCATCATATTGTGCATTGCATTGATTGTGTTCATTCTCTGTTGCCGGCGGTTGTCCCCTCTCGATAGACGTTGTACCGACGCTTTGATCGTTGACACTGATGAAGACCCAATGATATCTTCAGTTATGCCAGGCAAGCACAACCCGCTTGTTCATTCCGATACAATCCCACTCTCTCGCTCCTGCTCTCTTTTACTGCATTAGGACAACAACGATTCATCTGTTACTTGTTGCGGTAGTTGAACCCCTTTATCCTCTGCATGACCTGTCATTGCCATAGTAAATAGATGAAACCTACTAGCATGAGTAGGAGTTGTTTGAGCCCTGATGTGCCTACTCATTCATTCTTGTTTGTCATGCCTGCTACTGCTTAGAGTTGAGTCAGGTCTGATCCATTGGGGATGAATCGGAGGTGTGTAAACATGTCCTACTGTTGAGAGCTAAGTGTGTGAACACGATTTCGTAAAGGTAGCGGTGAGAAGCCATGTAGGAGTACATGGTGGGTTGTCTCATTGAAGCCGTCCTTAGGATTTGAGTTCTGTATTTGTGATCCATGAAACAGTTACTACAACACATTGGGACCGAAACCAATGGACCCTCTCGGCTTCTTGATCACCCTTGTCCTCTGTCCAGGAGTTGCGACTAGTTTCTGGTGTTTATAGGATATGTGTTGGCGGCCGTGCGTAGCGCTGACCCTAGGGGTGGGCTATGATGCGGTAGATACACCATGGCACGGTGTACCGGGCGCCCGTTTGGTGTCTCGGGAACCCTGTTCACATCGTTCGGGGCCGTATGTGGAAACCTCGGCCGGACTCCCTGTAGATGGAACCTAGATAGGCGATAAACCTGGACTAGAGACTTGAGTGTTTAGGTAGGCCGTGGTCGACACCCTCGTTGGGCTTCCGCTTGAAGGTTGCCGAGTACATGTCGTGTAAACGGCGGTCAGTGGTGAGAGCGTGTGTGAAGAAGTACACCCCTGCAGGGTTAACCTCATCTATTCGAATAATCGTGTTCGCGGTAATGGACTTCTGGGTTGCCTATAACAGTTCATAGACAAGTGAAAGTGGATACTCTAAAACTCGCAAGATAAGTGTGAGTGCTATGGATGGCCTTCTCATAGGGAGACGGGAGTGGATCCATAGTGGTGTATTGAATCATGAATATGTGGACTCGTGTGCGCCACCTCGAAAGAGTTGCTTGCAATCGTAGTTCAGGTTAGCCATTGAGTCAAAGAAGGCTTGCTGCAGTTAAACTCCACCACCCCCCTTGTTGATACCGATGCATATGTAGCTAGTTCTAATGTAAGTCTTGCTGAGTACCTTTGTACTCATGTTTCCTTAATTTATGTTTTGCAGAGAGAGAGAGAGTTATGTCCTGCTAGTAGTTCCGCGTGGACTTCGACGTTAGCTTGATACCTCAGCTACGATCTTGTGTCCTCGGCAAGATCTGGTAGATAGTCAGGCTTCTTAGCCTCTTTCATTTGTAGATGTCTGTACTCAGACATGTTAAGCTTCCGCATGTGCTTTGATTTGTATGCTATGATTGTTGGGTCATGAGACCCATGTTTGTAATATCTCGCTCCTCGGAGGCTAATGAATAAATACTTGAGTTGTAGAGTTATGTTGTGATGCCATGTTGTATTTACACATATCGAGCATATTGTGTGTATGATTGAAATGCCTGGTATGTGTGGGATTCGACAATCTAGTTGTTTATCTCTGGTAGCCTCTCTTATGGGGAAATGTAGTCTTATACTTTCATGAGCCATAGTAGTCCGCTACAGCTCGGTTCATCGGAGTCCTGCTAGCCCAGCACTACTGCTCATGACACTTGACTGGCCGGCATGTGTTTCACTTCGTTCTTGTGTCTGTCTCTTCAGGGAAATTTCACGCAGTAATATCCAGAGTCCTTCCTAGCCTGCTACAGCCCGGGTTCCCGGAGTCCTGTTAGCCCAGTGCTACAGCCCGGATTCACACGCTGCTGACCGACATGCTCGATGTGATTCATGTATGCCTGTCCCCATAGGTTAGTGCCGCTTTGGGTTCACAACTAGCCATGTCGGCCCGGGTTCTCCGTCATATGGATGCTAGCGACACTATCATATACGTGAGCTAAAAGGCGCAAACGGTCCTGGGCCATGGTAAGGCGACACTCGTGGGAATACCGTGCGTGAGGCTGCAAAGTGATATGAGTTGTTACCGGCTAGATCGATGTGACTTGGAATCGGGGTCCTGACAGCGTTGGTATCAGAGCCTGACTGCCTTTAGGATTACCAAGCCAAACTGGTCGAAGTCGAGTCTAGAAATGCTTTAGTTATGTAAGGGAATTGATTGGTGAAGGGAACATAACGCTCTTTTTACTCCTTATACCTCATGCCCTCTGATCTGAGTCATCCTCTTCTTTTCTACGGGAATTAAGAACTAGGCCTTCTCATCTATCTATCAGGATGACGTGTTACTAATCCGTAGACTTATAGTATTGTTGGATTCAAGTCTCAGTTCAGTTCCTTTTACCTCCGTATGCTCATAGCTGGCCTCAGAACCTTGATATTGTAATGTTGAGTGGTCATACCACTATTTTGCAGGATGTCTCAAATATTTCTAGCATTCACAGCCGTTATGTTGTCCGAGTCATCCCAGGTTTCTAAATAGTCTGATGCATTTGCAAATCCCTTCCTCCCGTTCCTGATGTCCATTTGGGCTAGATTAATCACACTAATCGGTGAGTTGAGGTACTTTGTTGCCTTGACATATATGTTGGAGCTATTACTATGACCCTAGGTGTTTTAGGGAGTCACCTAGTGATCTAGCCATGTTTTGTATCCCAAGTGTGTGATTCTGGCCATTATTCTCAAAAGCATCCCGTGATGCCATGTAGTGGTAGGTATTCTATTCATGGGTTCTTAAACCCGAGATTCACCCTACTTACCTCTTGTTGATAGTGTTGCTAGTTCCTTTAGGATATTAGTAACCTTTGCGATAGTCCTCGAGGTCTGTGGTATTTCCTTCTTCCAAATACTATGAACCACTTATGGCAGAAGTTTGTTGTATCGAAAGATCACAACCAGAGTGCTCTTAATGAGTTCTCCATTCTGCATTGTGAATCTGCCAGTCCTACCTATCTGCATGGGTTGTCCGGAAGAAATGTTGAGCTTTGCTCGACATACTAATCTATGCATCCACAACTCAGAAAATTATATGTTCCTTGAGTTGTTCCTCTTCAGTTGTATTCCGACCATCTTCTATCAGATGATATCCAAGAGTATGTGTGCATTTGTGTTCATCGATGCCTATTATTCTTGTGGTCCGTCAAGCCATTCTATTCCAGAATGACTAGGAGAAACAAACTCCAGTACCTCATCCATATCTAGGATTGGGTCAAAGTAGTTGTATCCCACAGATCAAAATGCCAATCCAGCTTTTGCTCTGTTCTACCTTGGAGTTCTACCCTATTCATGCCAACAATATCATAGGAATTGCACCATCTCTTATGAATTTTTGATACAGTGATACTTCTCGCCATCATTATTCATTCCTCGGTTCCGTGTTGTTGTAACTGGAATGCCGACAAGTGAATTGTGATGTGTGAAATCAATACTCCGAGCAACTCGTTGCTTTGTAGTAAATGGACAATATTCTGATTCTTAGCGTGTTGGTTATTGAATCACCATCCTACGACTGATCGTGCTACCTAGTCCTTATCTCTGGTGCACTCCTCGATCAATGAGTGAGGATTATTCAATTCCTCTTTTATCTGATAATATTGTCTTGCTCTGAAAAGCAAGATTGTTCTCGAGCATAGTAACATATCGGTGGTTCGTGATTTTCCGGATATCTTCCCGGAAGTGTTATGAGGTTCTCACCTGACCGCTATGTTGAGTTCGTGATCAAGTTGGTTCTTGTAAACCACCCCTTCTCCAAGAATTTGTGTTGGATACCCCTGAGCTAGTTGGTTAAGCTAAACAACAACTTGGAGAGTTGTAAGATAAAAGACTTTGCCGAATTGGTTCTTTCTGAAGGGATATCTTTGTGTTTGTGTGTGTACTGAAGAAAGATGATATCTTCACCAATTGGTCCTCATGATCAGTTGTTGGATCTATTGCCTTGTCAAAACTTTGACTTGAGTATGGGCTATTGTCAAGTCAAATCAGAACCAAGGATGTTCGTAATGTTGTCTTACCATGGTTGATCCCTCGAGCATACACCATTACATCTTTTGGTCTGACCAATACTATCATCGTGCTCACATGATGGTGGAAGTCCAGTGATATGGAAATTCCGGTGAGTTGTAGTTGAGCCCATCAACAGCATTTTGTCTCCCCCATGATTCATGTTGAACATCAACCTAGTGTTGTAAACTTTATAAGCAATGCCTTCGTGTTCCGTTCATGAAGCTTATGCTTGGATGGAAGAAGTGACTTCCTCGAATTCATGTTCATTTGGTACAAGTTGCCGCCATGAGTTCGAGAAAGATTGTTTTTGTTTCCCCTGGCACCATCCCATGTTAGTTATGCATGTGTGAATGTATTCTATTGTTTGGTAGATTAATTACCTCCACTCCATATGTATTCCCTAGCACACCAAGCCACTGATTGACTTGTTCAAGGCAAAGAAGTCTACGCTTGGGATCTAATCCATGGACTTGCGTAAAGACTTTGAAATCCTTGATGATGGTTCCCCACCAGAACTAGATAGTGTTTTACTATAAGACTACTATGTGGTCATGCTTGTCTTGGATAGCGTGTTCACAGGTTTGTAGCAGAACCAGCTCATGTTTTGGAGCTTGCTATCACAGTTCATTCCCCGAGATTCTCGCAACATCATCTCATCAAATTGTGTTGCAAACTCTCATTTTCTTTCTAGACTAGATGGGTCTGGAATATCCTAACACCAACCAGGTCTGAATCTCAGGCAGATATGATGGTTGGAACGTACTCCAAGAACTATAATGTTGGTCTCTCTGTAACCAGTAACGTGGATGTCGTGGCCAACACACCTAGTCGGAAGGCCTATTATGGTAGTATCTTGGTTGAAGAAGTTGGTCACCTCCCCATAAGGATCTCGCAGGATCTGCCTCCATAGTTATTCCTCATGGGTTCTTGAGCTTCCGAAGTCTGACCTTTTACTTGATGTTCTAGATATCAAACCATATCTATAAATGGATTACGCTAGCACATCAAGGAGAACATTAGAAGTAGAGTGTTAAATGTCTCTCGGTCGATCTTCCAGATTCTGTTCCCTTAGCCTCGCTAAGGGAAGATCTGAGAAGGTGTTATCTTCCTTTGTATCCGCATCATCCATCACTAGTCATCATGGTGGTATGTTGTGTTGCCAGGATCCTTGACACGAATATTCGTAAAACCTTGATGAATATGGAGATGCTCAAGTTCCTGAGAGCACGCGCAAGCACCAGGTTTTACCGTTGGCGTTAACTGGGATTTGCTTCCAGTTTCCTCGGTTATGTTATAACCTTTTCAAACAATGGACTCACTCTTGACTGTTGAGTTCTTCCCCAGTTACCAGAATCATTCAGAACATTTGCATTTTGTTCCCTGCTTGCACCTCAGTAGTTGTTGTTCATGATCATCTTCAAAAGTGAACTTACCATGGGTCCCATCCATTTCCGATGATAAGCAAAAACCATCCATTGCGTTGTCTTCAACAAAATAGTCCACATCATCCATTCTAGTCGGAGTATGCCATTCTTTGAACTTCTTCAAACGATCATTTGTGATTGCCTTAGGCTGGTATAGAGAGTTTCAATGATCTTTGTATCAAAAGTAATTCTTTCTTCCACTGAAGGGAAAATCCCACGGGTCTTCTCCCCTAAGGTGCCCCATTGTGGATTCATGGCAATTATTTCATCGCTATCTTGAAATCATGCACCATCCTTTTCAGCGTGGAATGTTTGCCTGCCCAATAGAACCTTGTCATCTACCTCCTTTTCCATCACTCCTGATCTGTGTTTCATGTCTCAGCTCAAGAGATGTTCTAACGTCTCACTCCATGAGTTGATCTTGAGTGCTCGATCTTCGGGGAGATCGTTTCCTGTAGAGTTTCCTTCTGTCGTCATCATGTTGGATGAAGAGCTCAAACGTAAAGACGTCAAGATCATTTGGAGAAATGAATCAACATCTTCGAGAAGGGAAAGTGGATCATGAGATTGTGTTAGTTGGTGCCCCCTCTGTCTTCTTACCTAACGACCTGGATCTCAGGACGAGATTTTTGTTTAGTAGGGGTGAGTTGTCATAGCCCTAGAGTACCTGAGTGAAATAGTTGCATCTGCACTCATGCATCATGTCTAAAATTTCTGAAAGTTGAGTTGAGGTTTGTTGAAACCCTCAGAAACCAGTTCAAAATTAATCAACATTAAAATGTCTTCAAAGAAATCCAAGAAAATGTTCCTCTTAGTCTCCGAAAATATTGGCAAGAAGTAAAATTCAAACCAATGTTTTTGGTATCTGAGAAACATTTATTTTGGGCCTTTGAATTAATTCAATAACTATTTGCATTGGATATATATTCTTTATATAATTAATATATGTCCAATAATTCTGGAACATTTTATGTGGTTTAGGATATTTTAGTTCTAGTCACATATTTATTTTCAGGATTTTATAAAATGGTTTGGTGTTAAAACTAAACCCAAAACAATTGCAGAAAAATAGAAAACTGAAACAATTTAGAAAAAAGAGAAGAGAGAGAGCTTACCTGGGCCAACTCACGTGTGCAGCCACCTGGAGGCCCAAGTGGCCGGCCTAGCCCACCTGGCCCTCCCTATCGTCTTCCTCCCTGCAAGGAGGACGGTCGCGTGCCCGACGCGCACGCGCCACAGTGCAGCCACCTCCACCCTGCTTGCCTGCGTCCTCGACGCTCTGGACGTCTCCAACGACGCCACGCACCCCCTGGAACCCGCTCGCTCACTCTCTCGTCCCCATCCCCTCCCCTGGCTCCCTCTCTCTCCCATCGAGCGGATCTCATCGCCGCCGCTTGCTGCTGCCGCAGCCACCGCCTCCCCCTCGCTTCTCCGACGTGTCCAAAAGCTTCGCCGTGACCCCCTCTTCCTCCCCACCAAGCCGCGCCTTGCTGGAGACCCTGCATCGACGCCATCTTCATCACCTTTGTCGCTGCCCGCCGGAGATTCCTCTCGCCGCCCGCTCGCTCCGGTGCTTCCCCGGGCATGCCGAGGCCATCTCTGCACTCGCCGTGAGCTCCTGCCCCTTCTCCCCCTCTCCGTTCTTGCTCTCACACGCCGTAGCCGTCGCCCCCTTGTTGACCGAAACCCGCCGCCACCACGCTCGTCGCCAGTGATGCTCCGGTGACCATTTGGTCCCGGGCATGCGCCCATCGTACTCACCGCACCCCGTAGACACCGTAGGTGCTAAACACACATCACCACGGCCACCGCAACCGTGTCCCCGCTCGTGTCCGAACTCCGGCGCCACCCCGAGCTCGTTTCCGACGAGCTCCGGCCGCCCTAGCTCCTGCTGCCTATAGCGATGGATGCGGGCGAGCTCCAGCTCCCCGTGGACGCTCTCCGCTACTCGTATGGACGCCAGAGGAGCGAGCCCGAGACCCTCGGCCGCGTTTTGAGGTCGCCGCCGGCCATACTCCGGTGAGCCGACGTGGCCGCGTGATTAACGGCTAAACCCCCACTAAACAACCCCCTGAGCCAATGACACATGGGCCCCGCGCCCTTAATTAATATTAGTTTAGTTCCTGTTTAGGTTTAACTAACCACAGTGGCCCCACGCGTCAGCTTTGACCGCGCTGACCTGGCTGTTGACTGGGCTAGATGTCTGGTTGACTTGATGACGTGTCAGTTGACCCGGCCCCACCTGTCAGCGACACTGACCGGCACTTTGTCCCAGACCAGTGGACCCCACTAGTCAGGTTTGACCCGGGCCAGCTCAGTTGACCTGCTGACGTCACATTGACGTAGTGCTGACGCCATAACTCATTTTCTGGATTAATTATAATTCAGAAAATTACCTAAACTTCAAAAAATCATAGAAAATCAACCGTAGCTCCAAATGAAATAAATTATATATAAAAAATTATCAGAAAAATTCAAGGAATCCATCTGTGCTACTTTCATGCATGTTAGATCAACTTATACCTGCTGATCAGGTCAAATCAATTAAATGGCATTTGAATTTCACATATGGAGTTTGAATTTGAACCTAGGGTTCAAACCAACTCCATTTAACATGTTGCTAGTTGCATTAGCTCAAAACACAACATATTGACATGTCATGATCATGCATCATATTGTGCCTTGCATTGATTGTGTTCATTCTCTGTTGCCGGTGGTTGTCCCCTCTCGATAGACGTTGTACCGACGCTGTGATAGATGACATTGATGAAGACCCAATGATATCTTCAGAAATGCCAGGCAAGCACAACCCCCTTGTTCATTCCGATACAAGCCCACTCTCTCGCTCCTGCTCTCTTTTACAGCATTAGGACAACAACGATTCATCTGTTACTTGTTGCGGTAGTTGAACCCCTTTATCCTCTGCATGACCTGTCATTGCCACAGTAAATAGATGAAACCCACTAGCATGAGTTGGAGTTGTTTGAGCCCTGATGTGCCTACTCATTCATGCTTGTTTGTCATGCCTGCTACTGCTTAGAGTTGAGTCAGGTCTGATTCATCGGGGTTGAATCGGAGGTGTGTAAACATGTCCTACTATTGAGAGCTAAGTGTGTGAACACAATTTGGTAAAGGTAGCGGTCAGAGGCCATGTAGGAGTACATGGTGGGTTGTCTCATTGAAGCCGTCCTTAGGATTTGAGTTCTGTGTTTGTGATCCATGAAACAGTTACTACCACGCATTGGGCCCGAAACTAATGGACCCTCTCGGCTTCTTGGTCACCCTTGTCCTCTGTCCAGGAGTTGCAACTAGTTTCTGGTGTTTATAGGATATGTGTTGGCGGCTGTGCGTAGCGCTGACCCTAGGGGTGGGCTATGATGCGGTAGATACACCATGGCACGGTGTACCGGGCGCCCGTTTGGTGTCTCGGGAACCCTGTTCACATCGTTCGGGGCCGTATGTGGAAACCTCGGCCGGACTCCCTGCGGATGGAACCTAGATAGGCGATAAACCTGGACTAGAGACTTGAGTGTTTAGGTAGGCCGTGGCCGACACCCTCGTTGGGCTTCCGCTTGAAGGTTGCCGAGTACATGTCGTTTAAACGGCGGTAAGTGGTGAGAGCGAGTGAAGAAATACACCCCTGTAGGGTTAACATCATCTATTCGAATAGCCGTGTACATGGTAATGGACTTCTGGGTTACCTATAACAGTTCATAGACAAGTGAAAGTGGATACTCTAAGACTCGCAAGATAAGTGTGACTGCTCTGGATGGCCTTCTCGTAGGGAGACGGGAGTGGATCCATAGTGGTGTATTGAATGGTGAATATGTGGACTCGTGTGCGCCACCTCGAAAGAGTTGCTTGCAATCGTAGTTCAGGTTAGCCATTGAGTCAAAGCTAGCTTGCTGCAGTTAAACTCCACCACCCCCCTTGTTGATACCGATGGATATGTAGCTAGTTCTAATGTAAGTCTTGCTGAGTACCTTTGTACTCATGTTTGCTTAATTTATGTTTTGCAGAGAGAGAGACATCCGTCTCGCTAGTAGTTCTGCGTGGACTTCGACGTTAGCTTGATTCCTCAGCTACGATCTTGTGCCCTCGGCAGGATCTGGTAGATAGTCAGGCTTCTTAGCCTCTTTCATTTGTAGATGTCCGTACTCAGACATGTTAAGCTTCCGCATGTGCTTTGATTTGTATGCTATGATTGTTGGGTCATGAGACCCATGTTTGTAATATCTCGCTCCTCGGAGCCTAATGAATAAATACTTGAGTTGTAGAGTTATGTTGTGATGCCATGTTGTATTTACACATATCGAGCATATTGTGTGTATGATTGAAATGCTTGGTATGTGAGGGATCCGACAATCTAGTTGTTTATCTCTGGTAGCCTCTCTTATGGGGAAATGTAGTCTTGTACTTCCATGAGCCATAGTAGTCCGCTACAGCCCGGTTCACCGGAGTCTTGCTAGCCCAGCACTACTGTTGATGACACTTGACTGGCCGGCATGTGTTTCACTTCGTTCCTGTGTCTGTCCCTTCGGGGAAATGTCACGCGGTGACATCTGGAATCCTGCCTAGCCTACTACATCCCGGGTTCCCGGAGTCCTGTTAGCCTAGTGCTACAGCCCGGATTCACACGCTGCTGACCGACATGCTCGATGTGATTCATGTATGCCTGTCCCCATAGGTTAGTGCCACTTTGGGTTCACGACTAGCCATGTCGGCCCGGGTTCTCCTTCATATGGATGCTAGCGACACTATCATATACGTGAGCTAAAAGGCGCAAACGGTCCCGGGCCATGGTAAGGCGACACCCGTGGGAATACCGTGCGTGAGGCTGCAAAGTGATATGAGGTGTTATCGGCTAGATCGATGTGACTTGGAATCGGGGTCCTGACAGTTTGGTTAGAGGAGTGTTGCATCCAACATGGTTAGCGAACCCAGTGGTTGTGCGGAAGGCTAATGGGAAATGGAGGCTTTGCATAGATTTCACGGATCTGAACAAGGCATGCGCAAATGACCCATTCCCCTTGCTGCGCACCGACCAGATTATGGATTCCATTTTCGGGTGTGATTTTCTCTCCTTTTTGGATGCATACTCTGGATACCATCAGATCTTTATGTCCAAGGAAGATGAAGAAAATACCTCATTCATCACCCTATGTGGTACATATTGCTTTGTCCGCATGCCTTTCGGGTTGAATAGTGCCGGGTCCACCTTTGCAAGAGGAGTCCAGGTTGGTTTTGATCCACAGTTGAATAGGAACATTGAGGCTTATGTGGATGATATTGTGGTCAAGACAAAGCACAAATCAACCCTCACCCAGGATTTAGAAGAGACATTTGCTAATCCACATAGGATCAACTTGAAGCTGAACCTGGAGAAATCTGTGTTTGGCGTTCCCTCCGGCCAGCTACTTGGTTTCTTTGTATCCCACCTTGGGATTGAGGCCAACCCAGATAAGATCAAGGCCATCGAGTAGATATAGGAACCCAAGACAGTTATGGATGTGAGGCGTTTGACAGGATGCGTTGTTGCGCTTATTAGGTTCATATCCAAGCTTGCCGAGCGTGCCTTGCCGTTCTTTTAGATTCTGAAGAAGGCAGGAGCTATGATGTGGACCCCGGAAGCAGACGCATCATTCCAAGATTTGAAGAACTACTGATCCTATGTACCCACTTTGGTTGCACCCAAACCACAAGAGCCGTTGCTGCTATACGTGGCGGCGACTAATCAAGTGGTTAGCGCAACTTTACTGGCGCAGCGGAAAGTGGAGGAGATAGCAGCCTCAGCATGTGTTTCGCCCACAGAAGATAGAGAGAACAACCTAACAAGGCCAGATGTGGATCAAGACAAAGAGGAGCATGTCAGCGGAGGCAACCCCAAGGACGTGGCAAGGAAGAAGGTGGTGCAACACTAAGTATACTTCGCCAGCTCCCTGTTGTAGGGGGCTAGATCCAGGTATTCTAGCATGCAAAAATTGATTTTTGGGCTTGTCATGGCCTCAAGGAAACTGCACCACTACTTCCAAGCCCATGAGATCACGGTTCTCACCCGCTTCCCGTTGCAAAGGATACTCTAAAACACAGAGACTATAGGTAGGATAGTGGAATGGGCATTGGAGTTATCCAGCTATGGCCTAAAGTTTGAAAGCACATCAACGATTCAGAGCAGGGCATTGGCAGAGTTTATTGCAGACTGGATGCCAACCCCTAATGAAGAAGTGCTAGAAACAGTTGTCCCCAGTAAGAAAGCGCCCCAAGAATGGATCATGTATTTTGATTGTGCATTCTCCCTACAGGGTGCAGGAGCTTGCGTGCTTCTCGTTGCTCCGACTGGGGAGCACCTAAGGTATGTCGTATAGATATATTTTCCCCGGGAGGAGCCGACCAACAATACAGCAGAATATGAAGGTCTACTTTTAGGGCTCAGACTTGCCACAGGATTGGGGATCAAGAAGCTGATCATTCGAGGAGATTCACAACTTGTGGTGAGACAAGTCAACAAGGATTACCAAAGTCCATTGATGGAGGCATTACTCGAGGAAGTGAGAAGATTGGAGGAGTATTTTGATGGATTGCAAACAGAGCACGTACCCTCTGAGGAAAGCATCATTGTTGATCATCTGTCAAAGTGCGCTGCACAGAAGCTTCCTGTGGAACCAGGAACTTTTGTTCTCCATCGTACTCAGCCCCCTGTATCCCTGACAACAATGGCCCGAAAGAGGAGGAAATTGGACTCCAGTAAGCCTCTCCCAGTAGAGCCTCTCAAGGCACATGGGAGGGACCCTGCCGGAAAAAACTCCCCTTTATTTGTCGGGCTATACCCTCATGCCGGGGCTTCGGTCCCCACGGTGGAGGGATGCGCTCCCACAAATGAGGAGGTGCTACTAGTCCTCGTTGCTGAGCCCCAGGCTCCAACTTGGGCAAGGCACATTGTCCATTTCCTCCAAACCGGAGAACTTCCCGAAGAGCAAGAACAAGTGGAAAGAGTAGCCCGGAGGGCCAGTATGCATTAGTTTATCAATGACACGCTATACAGAAGAAGGCCCAATGGTGTGAAATTGAAGTGTATTTGTCGAGAAGAAGGAATGGAACAGTTGGCGGAAATACACAAAGGCATGTGCAACCCCCACATTGGATCAAGGGCTTTGGTTGGGAAAGCATTCCGACAAGGATTCTATGAGCCCACAACCCTCCAAGATGTGGTCGAGCTAGTCACCAGTGTGAAGCCTACTAGTTCCATTCTAAGAATATCCATCTGCCCACCCAAGCCCTTCAAACACTCCCTTTATCATGGTTGTTTTCCGTTTGGGGGCTCGATATCCTCTGCCATTTCCCTCGAGCTACCGTGGGCTTTGAATTCTTGTTCATTGCATCGGCAAGTTTACAAAGTCGCTGCAGTAGACGCCATGAGAAAAGCGAATGCTCAGTCAGCTATCAAGTTCTCGAAAGGATTGCTATGCCGTTTCGGGGTTCCTGCTTGGATCATCACTGACAACGGCACCCAGTTCACGAGCCGCACCTTGATGCAATATGTTCATGCCCTCGGAAACAAGATCTCATTTGCCTCTATTGGACATCCCAGAAGCAATGGACAAGCAAAGAGGGCGAGTGCTGAAGTGCTATGGGGGCTCAAGATGAGAACATTTGATAAGTTGCAGAAGTACGGGAGGCGGTGGATCGATGAGCTTTCTTTGGTTCTTTGGTCCCTCAGAATGACACCAAATCGAGATACCGGGCAGACTCCCTTCTCCCTAGTCTATGGGGCAGAAGCAGCTATCCCCAAGGAACTCATTTACGGGTCACCTCGAGTACTTGGCTATGATGAAGTAGTGCGGGAACAACACCGGCGTGACAACATTGTGCTTCTCGAGGAGAACCGTCTCTGGGCTGCTACACGTGCTGCATGCTACCAGCAAGCTTGCGCTACTATCATAGCTGCAGGGTTCATGGATGGTGTTTTGAGGAAGGCAACCTTGTCCTTAGGAGGGTTCGGTCCGCCAAGGGTACAAACAAGTTGACACCAAAGTGGGAAGGCCCTTACCGGGTAGTACATGTCACCAGACCTAGCGTAGTCTGTCTGGAGACCGGAGATGGGATTCGATTGCAGAACTCGTGGAATATTGAGCATCTCTGCAAGTTCTACCCATAAGGCACGGCTGCTGGGCAGGCCTGGTAGCCACCCTTTTGTACAGGCCTTGCCTCAGTTGCATGTAACCCCTTGTACAAAGCTAGGTGCAGAACCTGAGCAACAGAGAAATAAATGAAGTGCTGGGGGGCCCTGACAAGTTGCATGCATGCATAAGCATATCACGAGCATTGGATATTCATGTAGATAAGATCACACCTGGCATCGTTTTAATCTTCATAAACTACAGGCTCCTGCCATGGATTCAGTCCCCAAGAGCAGATGAGAAGAGAAGCCAGCACTGCGATCTCCGACAAGCCAAAGGGATAAGTTCTTCCTTTTATCCACACGTGTTCTGTAAGTGAGGTCTTGTGCATGAGAAAACTCCGCTACCCTTTGAAACTTAGGTTCTCCCAGCCTTCGACTCAAACGTTTCTTTGGTCAGCGTGGTCGCAGTGGCCTTTGGTGGAAAAGGACTGCGGGGGGCTGGTCCCTCTTCATGATATGTGCCCAATAGGCCTAACTCCCCGGCAACAAAATAGAGGGTACCGGCAAGAGAGCCTGCCAGGGGAGCTAATATACTTAAAAATATAGAGGCATCCCACCTCTGCATGGACATATACATGCACGAGTCCCCAACAAGGTTTATCTTTTTCATTAATATGCTGATCAAACAAGTACAAGCCCTACATGACACAAACATGGATTCAAGAGATTACATTATTTGAACTAAAATTTAGTAAGTTCCTACAGATACAAGATTGAAAAAATATAAGGGCCCTGTAAACTCCTCTCCATGTTCCTCTTATCCCAGGTAGTGCGGTGGGAAGAGTAGGGGACAGGAGCAGCGCCCTAGCAGGAGCCCATCCCGGTCCAGTCATGGCCTGCTGGTCGTAGCCTGACAAAATCGGGAATGGTGAGGCTACGAAGGAGCAACTCGGCGATGCCCTGGTCACCACCTCCGGGACCAGTCAGAAGCCGCAGTGCAAGCACTGGCAAGGAGGGCCCTCGGAGCTCAGCTGGAAGACCGATGATGATGGTGCCAGGGAGGGGAGGGGAAGAATGGAAAAACGAGGCGGCATGTCGCCGGTACGAGACGAACGTGTCGGTGCCACCGTTCTCCAATCTGACAGCCTGCCTCCCGCCTTCTCCGTCTTCCGTAACTTCATCTTCATCAACATCGCTCCACGAGGATCCCGACTAGTCCGGCACCTCCCCCGAGGAGACGACGGGCTACCGCAATAGCCAGGGCGCTCGAGCTGTGCCATTCCCCACCTTACCGAGCAGGTAGGCGCCCTCCTCATCAATGTCAACCCAGGTTTCAAAGGGAGGGGCAGTGCTGGGACTAGCAACGACCCCGAGCCCTGTGTCCCGGGTGGGCACTGAAGACTCCGAGAACCTGGTCGCTAGGCCAACAACCTGCAAGCAAGGTACCACGTTCCCACCAGGCGGACGACCATGGCAGAGGAGGCAAGCACTTCGCCACAATGGGAAAGCTTGATATCTCCTGCGCCATGAATGGCTCGCCTACCACGCCACCTCTGGGCCTGGACCAGACTCACTCTCCGAACATTGGCACAGGCATTCGGCATCATCAGCTCTAAGCTAGGGCCTGGCCCCGGGATCTCCATCTCAGCATATCCAGGAGAAAGAAGAAGATGGAGGAAGAGAGGAATGTGGTTGAATGCCTCCACCTCTCCCCCACTCCTCCTTTTATAGGCAAGCTGCGGCTAGGGGCTGATTCGCCGGCGGGTAACCACCGTCCTCCTCCACCAATCCAAGAAGACCGGGCCCTTGCCTTGATGCCCTCCTGCACCACACGCCTCCATTACCTACCCCACTCAATTCATGCAGCATACGTTGCTTAGGATAAGGGCGTGGTGAGTAGAGTGAATTGACAGTCACCCTCTCGTGCATTAAAGTCGTTCACGGGCCATTAAAAGAATGGCCCCACCATGATTGGCCTTGTACGGTGCACGTAAAAACTGGAATGCTGACCCAAGCTCAGGTTAATGAAGAAGCAAAAAAGATCTCAAAGGACGGAGCCACCTCTGCACTCTTGCATGCGCACTAGTTAGGGTCTGCCCCGACGATGCCCAGCGGCGCACTCGTGCTAGGCCTAGGGGCTCCTGTCGGTGCAACAAACCATAGGTCCGTTGCCCGGACTATGCACAAGCCTGAAGACAAGATTAGAGCACCAGGACCAACCCAAGCATGATGGATCAATTCCCTTGAAGGATCCAAATGCAAGTCAGGGAGATTAAGTAGTGCTTGAGGAGCAAGGTATCACTAAGGAAGGAACCTCCCTTATCGTGCAGGAGAACGTGGCAAGGTTGGGTTTGCCCTGGAAGCAAGCTTCCAGATCGTCCTGGTAGGCCTGCTGGGGCTAGCCGAGGCAAGCCACACCACCGCTCCACCTCACGATCGACCCAAGTCCTCGATCAGTGCGGTGTCAATCCCCTGAGTGACTAAGTTGCTGCTTCTTGCAACATGGCAGCCACTTCCTATAGCAAATACCTCCATATGACACCCGTCCCGAGATGTGTCAAGCAAGCTGGTGCAAAGTTGGTTTGCGGGGCATGCTGTGACGTGACACTAGATGTTGCATTTAATGTGTTCTGTCACCCTGCAGAGTTAGGTGCGATAGCACTATTTGCTATCTAATTAGTGCGTAAAGACTGATTTACCACTGTGGTGACCCCATAAACTATAAAAGGAGGCCCATGGCGACAGTAGAAAGGGTTGGCTGATTCAGACCCTCAAAGACTCATATGTGCGTAGCCTGATACGTCTCCAAAGTATCTATAATTTTTTATTGTTCCATGCTATTATATTATCTATTTTGGATGTTAATGGGCTTTATTTTACACTTATATATTATTTTTGGGAGTAACCTATTGACCGGAGGCCCAACCCAAATTGCTGTTTTTTTTCCTATTTTAGTGTTTCGCAGAAAAGGAATATCAAACGGAGTCCAAACAGAATGAAACCTTCGGGAGCATGATTTTTGGAACAAACGTGATCTAGGGGACTTGGAGTGGATGTAAATAAACAATCGAGGAGGCCACAAGGCAAGCGGCGCGCCTAACCCCTAGGCGCGCCCTCCACCCTCGTGGGCCCCTCGTTGCTCCACCGACCTACTTCTTCCTCCTATATATATTCATATACCCTGAAAACATCCAGGAGCAACACGAATCCCTATGTCCACCGCCACAACCTTCTGTACCCATGAGATCCCATCTTGGGGCCTTTTCCGGAGCTCCGCCAGATGGGGCATTGATCACGGAGGGCCTCTACATCAACTTCATGGCCCCTCCGATGAAGTGTGAGTAGTTTACCTCAGACCTTCGGGTCCGTAGCTAGTAGCTAGATGGCTTCTTCTCTCTCTTTGGATCTCAATACAAAGTTCTCGTTTCTCTTGGAGATCTATTCGATGTAACTATTTTTGCAGTGTGTTTGTCGAGATCCGCTGAATTGTGGGTTTATGATCAAGATTATCTATGAACAATATTTGAATCTTCTCTGAATTCTTTTATGTATGATTGGTTATCTTTTCATGTCTCTTTGAATTATCATTTTGGTTTGGCCTACTAAATTGATCTTTCTTGCAATGGGAGAAGTGCTTAGCTTTGGGTTAAATCTTGCGGTGCTCGATCCCAGTGACAGAAAGGGAAACGATACGTATTGTATTGTTGCCATCGAGGATAAAAAGATGGGGTTTATATCATATTGCATGAGTTTATCCCTCTACATCATGTCATCTTTCTTAAGGCGTTACTCTATTCTTATGAACTTAATACTCTAGATGCATGCTGGATAGCGGTCGATGTGTGGAATAATAGTAGTACATGCAGGCAGGAGTCGGTCTACTTGTCACGGACGTGATGCCTATATATATGATCATGCCTAGATATTCTCATAATTATCCACTTTTCTATCAATTAGTCGACAGTAATTTGTTCACCCACCGTAATACTTATGCTATCTTGAGAGAAGCCATTAGTGAAACCTATGGCCCCTGGGTCTATTCTCCATCATACAAGTTTCCAATCTATTTTATTTTGCAATCTTTACTTTCAATCTATATCATAAAAAAACCAAAAATATTTATCTTATTATTATTATCTCTACCAGATCTCACTCTTGCAAGTGGCCATGAAGGGATTGACAACCCCTATATCGCGTTGGTTGCGAGAGGTTCTTATTTGTTTGTGTAGGTACGAGGTGACTCGCGTGTGGTCTCCTACTGGATTGATACCTTGGTTCTCAAAAACTGAGGGAAATACTTACGCTGCTTTGCTGCATCACCCTTTCTACTTGTAACGCCTTCAAGGGAAAACCAACACCGTGCTCAAGAGGTGTAGCTAGTTCTAATGTAAGTCTTGCTGAGTACCTTTGTACTCATGTTTGCTTAATTTATGTTTTGCAGAGAGAGAGACATCCGTCTCGCTAGTAGTTCTGTGTGGACTTCGACGTTAGCTTGATTCCTCAGCTACGATCTTGTGCCCTCGGCAGGATCTGGTAGATAGTCAGGCTTCTTAGCCTCTTTCATTTGTAGATGTCCGTACTCAGACATGTTAAGCTTCCGCATGTGCTTTGATTTGTATGCTATGATTGTTGGGTCATGAGACCCATGTTTGTAATATCTCGCTCCTCGGAGCCTAATGAATAAATACTTGAGTTGTAGAGTTATGTTGTGATGCCATGTTGTATTTACACATATCGAGCATATTGTGTGTATGATTGAAATGCTTGGTATGTGAGGGATCCGACAATCTAGTTGTTTATCTCTGGTAGCCTCTCTTATGGGGAAATGTAGTCTTGTACTTCCATGAGCCATAGTAGTCCGCTACAGCCCGGTTCACCGGAGTCTTGCTAGCCCAGCACTACTGTTGATGACACTTGACTGGCCGGCATGTGTTTCACTTCGTTCCTGTGTCTGTCCCTTCGGGGAAATGTCACGCGGTGACATCTGGAATCCTGCCTAGCCT
>NC_041382.1:438050330-438051619 GCF_002162155.2 Triticum dicoccoides
TCTGTGTTTGGCGTTCCCTCCGGCCAGCTACTTGGTTTCTTTGTATCCCACCTTGGGATTGAGGCCAACCCAGATAAGATCAAGGCCATCGAGTAGATATAGGAACCCAAGACAGTTATGGATGTGAGGCGTTTGACAGGATGCGTTGTTGCGCTTATTAGGTTCATATCCAAGCTTGCCGAGCGTGCCTTGCCGTTCTTTTAGATTCTGAAGAAGGCAGGAGCTATGATGTGGACCCCGGAAGCAGACGCATCATTCCAAGATTTGAAGAACTACTGATCCTATGTACCCACTTTGGTTGCACCCAAACCACAAGAGCCGTTGCTGCTATACGTGGCGGCGACTAATCAAGTGGTTAGCGCAACTTTACTGGCGCAGCGGAAAGTGGAGGAGATAGCAGCCTCAGCATGTGTTTCGCCCACAGAAGATAGAGAGAACAACCTAACAAGGCCAGATGTGGATCAAGACAAAGAGGAGCATGTCAGCGGAGGCAACCCCAAGGACGTGGCAAGGAAGAAGGTGGTGCAACACTAAGTATACTTCGCCAGCTCCCTGTTGTAGGGGGCTAGATCCAGGTATTCTAGCATGCAAAAATTGATTTTTGGGCTTGTCATGGCCTCAAGGAAACTGCACCACTACTTCCAAGCCCATGAGATCACGGTTCTCACCCGCTTCCCGTTGCAAAGGATACTCTAAAACACAGAGACTATAGGTAGGATAGTGGAATGGGCATTGGAGTTATCCAGCTATGGCCTAAAGTTTGAAAGCACATCAACGATTCAGAGCAGGGCATTGGCAGAGTTTATTGCAGACTGGATGCCAACCCCTAATGAAGAAGTGCTAGAAACAGTTGTCCCCAGTAAGAAAGCGCCCCAAGAATGGATCATGTATTTTGATTGTGCATTCTCCCTACAGGGTGCAGGAGCTTGCGTGCTTCTCGTTGCTCCGACTGGGGAGCACCTAAGGTATGTCGTATAGATATATTTTCCCCGGGAGGAGCCGACCAACAATACAGCAGAATATGAAGGTCTACTTTTAGGGCTCAGACTTGCCACAGGATTGGGGATCAAGAAGCTGATCATTCGAGGAGATTCACAACTTGTGGTGAGACAAGTCAACAAGGATTACCAAAGTCCATTGATGGAGGCATTACTCGAGGAAGTGAGAAGATTGGAGGAGTATTTTGATGGATTGCAAACAGAGCACGTACCCTCTGAGGAAAGCATCATTGTTGATCATCTGTCAAAGTGCGCTGCACAGAAGCTTCCTGTGGAACCAGGAACTTTTGT
>NC_041382.1:438051985-438052479 GCF_002162155.2 Triticum dicoccoides
CTCCATCGTACTCAGCCCCCTGTATCCCTGACAACAATGGCCCGAAAGAGGAGGAAATTGGACTCCAGTAAGCCTCTCCCAGTAGAGCCTCTCAAGGCACATGGGAGGGACCCTGCCGGAAAAAACTCCCCTTTATTTGTCGGGCTATACCCTCATGCCGGGGCTTCGGTCCCCACGGTGGAGGGATGCGCTCCCACAAATGAGGAGGTGCTACTAGTCCTCGTTGCTGAGCCCCAGGCTCCAACTTGGGCAAGGCACATTGTCCATTTCCTCCAAACCGGAGAACTTCCCGAAGAGCAAGAACAAGTGGAAAGAGTAGCCCGGAGGGCCAGTATGCATTAGTTTATCAATGACACGCTATACAGAAGAAGGCCCAATGGTGTGAAATTGAAGTGTATTTGTCGAGAAGAAGGAATGGAACAGTTGGCGGAAATACACAAAGGCATGTGCAACCCCCACATTGGATCAAGGGCTTTGGTTGGGAAAGCATTCCG
>NC_041382.1:438052899-438057289 GCF_002162155.2 Triticum dicoccoides
TGCATAAGCATATCACGAGCATTGGATATTCATGTAGATAAGATCACACCTGGCATCGTTTTAATCTTCATAAACTACAGGCTCCTGCCATGGATTCAGTCCCCAAGAGCAGATGAGAAGAGAAGCCAGCACTGCGATCTCCGACAAGCCAAAGGGATAAGTTCTTCCTTTTATCCACACGTGTTCTGTAAGTGAGGTCTTGTGCATGAGAAAACTCCGCTACCCTTTGAAACTTAGGTTCTCCCAGCCTTCGACTCAAACGTTTCTTTGGTCAGCGTGGTCGCAGTGGCCTTTGGTGGAAAAGGACTGCGGGGGGCTGGTCCCTCTTCATGATATGTGCCCAATAGGCCTAACTCCCCGGCAACAAAATAGAGGGTACCGGCAAGAGAGCCTGCCAGGGGAGCTAATATACTTAAAAATATAGAGGCATCCCACCTCTGCATGGACATATACATGCACGAGTCCCCAACAAGGTTTATCTTTTTCATTAATATGCTGATCAAACAAGTACAAGCCCTACATGACACAAACATGGATTCAAGAGATTACATTATTTGAACTAAAATTTAGTAAGTTCCTACAGATACAAGATTGAAAAAATATAAGGGCCCTGTAAACTCCTCTCCATGTTCCTCTTATCCCAGGTAGTGCGGTGGGAAGAGTAGGGGACAGGAGCAGCGCCCTAGCAGGAGCCCATCCCGGTCCAGTCATGGCCTGCTGGTCGTAGCCTGACAAAATCGGGAATGGTGAGGCTACGAAGGAGCAACTCGGCGATGCCCTGGTCACCACCTCCGGGACCAGTCAGAAGCCGCAGTGCAAGCACTGGCAAGGAGGGCCCTCGGAGCTCAGCTGGAAGACCGATGATGATGGTGCCGGGGAGGGGAGGGGAAGAATGGAAAAACGAGGCGGCATGTCGCCGGTACGAGACGAACGTGTCGGTGCCACCGTTCTCCGATCTGACAGCCTGCCTCCCGCCTTCTCCGTCTTCCGTAACTTCATCTTCATCAACATCGCTCCACGAGGATCCCGACTGGTCCGGCACCTCCCCCGAGGAGACGACGGGCTACCGCAATAGCCAGGGCGCTCGAGCTGTGCCATTCCCCACCTTACCGAGCAGGTAGGCGCCCTCCTCATCAATGTCAACCCAGGTTTCAAAGGGAGGGGCAGTGCTGGGACTAGCAACGACCCCGAGCCCTGTGTCCCGGGCGGGCACTGAAGACTCCGAGAACCTGGTCGCTAGGCCAACAACCTGCAAGCAAGGTACCACGTTCCCACCAGGCGGACGACCATGGCAGAGGAGGCAAGCACTTCGCCACAATGGGAAAGCTTGATATCTCCTGCGCCATGAATGGCTCGCCTACCACGCCACCTCTGGGCCTGGACCAGACTCACTCTCCGAACATTGGCACAGGCATTCGGCATCATCAGCTCTAAGCTAGGGCCTGGCCCCGGGATCTCCATCTCAGCATATCCAGGAGAAAGAAGAAGATGGAGGAAGAGAGGAATGTGGTTGAATGCCTCCACCTCTCCCCCACTCCTCCTTTTATAAGCAAGCTGCGGCTAGGGGCTGATTCGCCGGCGGGTAACCACCGTCCTCCTCCACCAATCCAAGAAGACCGGGCCCTTGCCTTGATGCCCTCCTGCACCACACGCCTCCATTACCTACCCCACTCAATTCATGCAGCATACGTTGCTTAGGATAAGGGCGTGGTGAGTAGAGTGAATTGACAGTCACCCTCTCGTGCATTAAAGTCGTTCACGGGCCATTAAAAGAATGGCCCCACCATGATTGGCCTTGTACGGTGCACGTAAAAACTGGAATGCTGACCCAAGCTCAGGTTAATGAAGAAGCAAAAAAGATCTCAAAGGACGGAGCCACCTCTGCACTCTTGCATGCGCACTAGTTAGGGTCTGCCCCGACGATGCCCAGCGGCGCACTCGTGCTAGGCCCAGGGGCTCCTGTCGGTGCAACAAACCATAGGTCCGTTGCCCGGACTATGCACAAGCCTGAAGACAAGATTAGAGCACCAGGACCAACCCAAGCATGATGGATCAATTCCCTTGAAGGATCCAAATGCAAGTCAGGGAGATTAAGTAGTGCTTGAGGAGCAAGGTATCACTAAGGAAGGAACCTCCCTTATCGTGCAGGAGAACGTGGCAAGGTTGGGTTTGCCCTGGAAGCAAGCTTCCAGATCGTCCTGGTAGGCCTGCTGGGGCTAGCCGAGGCAAGCCACACCACCGCTCCACCTCACGATCGACCCAAGTCCTCGATCAGTGCGGTGTCAATCCCCTGAGTGACTAAGTTGCTGCTTCTTGCAACATGGCAGCCACTTCCTATAGCAAATACCTCCATATGACACCCGTCCCGAGATGTGTCAAGCAAGCTGGTGCAAAGTTGGTTTGCGGGGCATGCTGTGACGTGACACTAGATGTTGCATTTAATGTGTTCTGTCACCCTGCAGAGTTAGGTGCGATAGCACTATTTGCTATCTAATTAGTGCGTAAAGACTGATTTACCACTGTGGTGACCCCATAAACTATAAAAGGAGGCCCATGGCGACAGTAGAAAGGGTTGGCTGATTCAGACCCTCAAAGACTCATATGTGCGTAGCCTGATACGTCTCCAAAGTATCTATAATTTTTTATTGTTCCATGCTATTATATTATCTATTTTGGATGTTAATGGGCTTTATTTTACACTTATATATTATTTTTGGGAGTAACCTATTGACCGGAGGCCCAACCCAAATTGTTGTTTTTTTTCCTATTTTAGTGTTTCGCAGAAAAGGAATATCAAACGGAGTCCAAACAGAATGAAACCTTCGGGAGCATGATTTTTGGAACAAACGTGATCTAGGGGACTTGGAGTGGATGTAAATAAACAATCGAGGAGGCCACAAGGCAAGCGGCGCGCCTAACCCCTAGGCGCGCCCTCCACCCTCGTGGGCCCCTCGTTGCTCCACCGACCTACTTCTTCCTCCTATATATATTCATATACCCTGAAAACATCCAGGAGCAACACGAATCCCTATGTCCACCGCCACAACCTTCTGTACCCATGAGATCCCATCTTGGGGCCTTTTCCGGAGCTCCGCCAGATGGGGCATTGATCACGGAGGGCCTCTACATCAACTTCATGGCCCCTCCGATGAAGTGTGAGTAGTTTACCTCAGACCTTCGGGTCCGTAGCTAGTAGCTAGATGGCTTCTTCTCTCTCTTTGGATCTCAATACAAAGTTCTCGTTTCTCTTGGAGATCTATTCGATGTAACTATTTTTGCAGTGTGTTTGTCGAGATCCGCTGAATTGTGGGTTTATGATCAAGATTATCTATGAACAATATTTGAATCTTCTCTGAATTCTTTTATGTATGATTGGTTATCTTTTCATGTCTCTTTGAATTATCATTTTGGTTTGGCCTACTAAATTGATCTTTCTTGCAATGGGAGAAGTGCTTAGCTTTGGGTTAAATCTTGCGGTGCTCGATCCCAGTGACAGAAAGGGAAACGATACGTATTGTATTGTTGCCATCGAGGATAAAAAGATGGGGTTTATATCATATTGCATGAGTTTATCCCTCTACATCATGTCATCTTTCTTAAGGCGTTACTCTATTCTTATGAACTTAATACTCTAGATGCATGCTGGATAGCGGTCGATGTGTGGAATAATAGTAGTACATGCAGGCAGGAGTCGGTCTACTTGTCACGGACGTGATGCCTATATATATGATCATGCCTAGATATTCTCATAATTATCCACTTTTCTATCAATTAGTCGACAGTAATTTGTTCACCCACCGTAATACTTATGCTATCTTGAGAGAAGCCATTAGTGAAACCTATGGCCCCTGGGTCTATTCTCCATCATACAAGTTTCCAATCTATTTTATTTTGCAATCTTTACTTTCAATCTATATCATAAAAAAACCAAAAATATTTTTCTTATTATTATTATCTCTACCAGATCTCACTCTTGCAAGTGGCCATGAAGGGATTGACAACCCCTATATCGCGTTGGTTGCGAGAGGTTCTTATTTGTTTGTGTAGGTACGAGGTGACTCGCGTGTGGTCTCCTACTGGATTGATACCCTGGTTCTCAAAAACTGAGGGAAATACTTACGCTGCTTTGCTGCATTACCCTTTCTACTTGTAACGCCTTCAAGGGAAAACCAACACCGTGCTCAAGAGGTAGCATAGCCACTCCCGTCCTGAGGCGACCTTGTCGGGCAAGTGCGCAACGCTTGCCACCACATTTTCCACCATTAATCCACCTAAGCAGGGTTAGGGTTTTACGCCTCACCGTGGCCCGAACCTGGGTAAATTTCCCGTGTGATCTCTGTCGCGCTACCCCACGCTCGACTACTCTTTGTGCAACGTGCCTACCCCCCCC
>NC_041382.1:438057575-438099102 GCF_002162155.2 Triticum dicoccoides
ATAGGTGGCCGTAGTTTCCCGCGACATCTTTAGCGCACTAGGTAGGGGGCTTGCTTGTGCGAACGAGAAGCCTTGCACAGCGTGTCAGCTTCATCATCATCTTTATCTTCGATGACACCATCGAACATGGCGCCTAAGAAGAAGTCCGGTCCTCCAGCTCACCCGTCCACCTCGAAGGCTCCATTTCCTGTGACCTCTAATGCTGCGGGGCGTGCGGAGGCGCATGAGGGTGCGGACTCTGCTGGGGAAGTGGTCGGAGCAGGTGGCGCCATCACCACTTCCCCTGCGGCCGACGCAGGAGAAGGAGGTGCCGGAGGAGAGCAGCATTAGCAGCACCCCGATGGCCATGCTCCCCAAGGTACAGGTGAGGGCGTCACTGCAGCTATACCCCTCTCCCTCAACGTCGGGCACAACCATTGCAACGGCGCTTAGGCCGGGGTGATACGCCGCCCTACGGATGCCCCCACTACGGGTACGGTTGCAGCGCCCAACGAAGTCACTGGCCCTCAAGCGCTTTCGCCGCACCACATCCAGGTGGTCGCCCTGCAGCAGCAGCGGGGGAGCAGTACTGCCGCCGCTGGCACCGTCAGGAGCCGAGCGAAAGTATGATCGACTTCATCATCATCCCTGCCAAGTACGGCGTCGCATGCCATGGCGCGGGCTCAACTGTTGTTGAGGTTTCCGCCAGCAGCCGAGTAGATGGACGAATATCGTGCCACCATCCAAAACCTTCTCGGTTTTGCCGAAGATGGGTGATCATGGCCAGTTGAGCCACCATGACATCCCCAAGTGACAGCAACAACTCGTGCTGCTGATCGTATGGAAGGGGCCATCCCCACAATGCAGTCCCCACCGCAGTAGCCAGCGCGAGCACAACCGAATCAAGACACCGACGACTTCCCGATGGCTTCTTCTGACCCTCGAGCATGTCGAGGCCAACATCGAGCCCAGTAGGTTATGCGGGGAGGTGACGCACGCATCATCGAGCAACGCCGCGATGACCTCCGCCGGACCGACGGGTACGGCGGCCTCAACATCGACGACCCTACGCTCGGTGTTGGCAGGTGCCTACCTTTTGAGGTTGGCTGCCCTGCCTTTACAAAAGAGCTGCGGCAAGTCCGTTGGCTATCTGTTCGCATGTTCAAGCCAGAGATACCTGAGAAGTACGACGGGAGGCTGAGCCCGATAGAGTTCCTAAACATTTACACCATCGCCGTTCAGGCTGCTGGGGGAAGAGATGAGAAGGTGTTCGCCAACTAATTCCCTTTGGCCCTCAAGCCCAATGTGAGGTCTTGGCTGATGCACCTACTGGAGAATTCCATTCCTGCATGGGCTGACCTATGCCACGAGTTCATTGGCGCCTTCACTGGTGATCATCAGGAACCCGGCAGACCCAGTGATTTGCAGCTTCTCCAGCACAACGGAGGAGAAACCCTCCATAAGTATTTACAAAGATTCAGCAAAGTTCATAGGAATATCCCAAATATCCACCCGGCGGCCGTCATAGCCGCCTTCCAGTCCAATGTGCACAACCGTTGTATTCATTCCAAGATGAACGTGTAGTTGCCCAAGACTGTGAAGGAGCTTTACACTCTGGTGGATAAGTGTGCTCGGATGGAAGAGGGGAGGAAGGTGCCCAGAGAGGAAGATTGCACCAATGTTGATTCGGAGGATGAGGATGAATCAACTAGTCGGAAGAAGAGCAAGAAGCGCAATAAGAAGCAAAGGGATAAGGTAGTAATGACCGTTGAAGGATCTGGTACGCCTAGTATCGGCAAGAACGCCAAAGTTGAGGCCCCCGGCAAGGAAGCTGTTGCGTGCACCGACTACCGGGAGGCCGCTGCTGCCGAGAAAGCCGGGAAAGGTGATCAGTCGTACTGCAAGATTGATCGGACCAAGGGCCATGACCTTCAAGAGTGTTATCAGGTTGAGCAGCTTGTGAAGAAACAAAAAGCAGAGTATGAGAAGAGTGATCAGGAAAAAGGACAGAATGTTGCTGGCGGTAAGAGCCGAGGTGGTGAAGTAAACCGCCCCGGCAAACCCTTTTGGAACCAAGGAAAACCCGCAACATGTTGAGAGAAGGAAACTTGTGATGATGAGATAGATGGAGGGGATGAAGACGAAACCAGTGAGCTGGAGTTTAAAAGGCCACAGACGCCATATGCAACGACAGAGGTGCATCTCTGCACAATTCTCACCATCAGCTCAAACGGTGGGCAAGAGAAGTCAATGCTATGGAACCAGCGCTAGAAGCCCGGAAGCCTCTCAAATGGTCACGTACGCCCATCATCTTCGACGAAGAGGACCATCCTAGCCGTACCACTGCGGTAGGATGTTTGCCATTGTTGGTCTCTCCAACAATCTGCAACCTCAAGGTCACAAAGATGCTGGTGGACGGCGGGGCCGGGTTGAATCTGATTTCTCGGCAGTTATCAGCAAGCTTCAGATAGGATAAGAAGAGCTAGAGGTTACTAGCACGTTTCAAGGTGATAATCCCGGCAGGAGCCTTCCTAAGGGAAAAGATCACGTTGTCGGTAACTTTTGGGGGAGAACTGAACTACCAGACTAAGAGGTTTGTGTTTGATGTGGTTGATCTCCCCCTGCTGTACAATGGGATTCTTGGATGCCCAACCCTAGCTAAGTTCATGGCGGCATCACACTATGCCTACAACACATGGGAAATGCCTAGGCCACTTGGAGTCATTACCATCCCATCAGATGAGTCGAATTGCGGGTTCCGACATACCCTTGAGAGGTTCGAACTCTGTGGTATGCATGAAGAACACTCTCTCCCCAACTCGCTCGCTCAACAGTTCCACGGCATAGTTTGACGAACCAAAGAACAAGAGACACGGGGGTTTATACTGGTTCGGGCCACCTTGCGCCGTAATACCCTACTCTAGTTTGTGGGTAGATTGCATCGAGGGGCTGAGATGAACTAATATAGTGGATGAACGCCTCAGGAGGTGAGGTGTTCTTGAGCTCGATGAGCTGGTGGTTGAGAGGGTGATCTCAATGATCCGTCCCCTTCTATGGTGGTGACTAGGTCCTATTTATAGGGGCCTTGGTCCTCTTCCCAAATGTTTAGGCGGGAAGGGATCCCACAATGGCCATGTTTGATGGGGGACAACTAGTACAAGCTATCCTGACAAAAGTAGTCTTCTCTTGCCAAAGGCTCTGGTGGTGACGCTGATGTGGGCTCTGCGATGACCTCCGTCCTACCCTCCTGCTGGTCTTGGTCTTGTTGCACAGATATGTAAACCTTTGCCTGATTCCCCGGGATCCCGCGCCTGTGCTTGCATCCTTAGCACCAAAGAGGAAACTGGCACACTGGGCCCGTTAGCGCCCGGCTAGCCGTGGTCGTCATGGCTCACTTCACACGAAGCTCGTGAGGTGCCCCTTGCAAAGATATCTCCGCTCCTCGGGGGCCAGCCTAGTAAGGCTGCCCCAGGGAGGTCTTGGTGTCGTCTGACTTGCGAGGCTCGGCCCCTCGCGAGGGTCTTGAGTTGTTGCCGCTAAATATGGGTCGTACCGGGCCGTTGATGGAGCCACGCCACGGGCCGCAGGCAGGAATGTCTGGGTACCCCCGTTACCAAGACACCGACAGTAGTCCCCGGGCCCAAGGTGCGCTCGATCTTGGCTTCGAGTTGAAGCCAAAGGGCAAACGCAGAGCGCCGCGGGCCCGAACTACCTGCGGCCTTGGTCGACGCATGGCGATTACCAGGACGTGGGCACCTCCGCTTCCCCATGCCGCCTTGGCAACCGTTCTTGCCTGACAAAAGGCTGGTGCACGCGACAGAGCCTTGATTGCCTTCCTTCTTCTTGCCCCAGACCCCCTTTCCTATTCTTCGCTCCAAGAGACTGCAGCCGATGGCGTCTGACAAGGCGATGCCCATGCGCTCGCCTTCCTGGTTTGAGCCCACCCTGAGCGTGCCCAATGTTTCAAAGAAGAACTTCGCCACCACGCTCTTGATGGCGGCGGGCGATAGTAATGAGGGGGGAGATCCCGTGCTTCAGGCCAGCTCCGCCAAGCCGGAGGCCTCGGCTAGTACCTTCTACCCCTTCTTCACGCATAGTGTCTTCGCGGGGCTGGTCCCCTCTTTCTCTGAGTTTTTCTACGCTGTCCTCCGCCATTACAACTCCACGCCCTCCATCTTCATCTCAACTTGGTCCTCCTCCTGTCGATCTTCGCCTTTTACTATGAAGCATTCGTGGGGGTGATCCCGTCCTTGGCGCTGCTTCACCACCTCTTCTACCTATGGAACAAGGATGGCCCATGCTTGGGGTGCGCCAACTTTGTTGTGGCCAGTGGAAGCAACGCAATCTCGAGAGCCGGGAAGAAGGCGGATGGCTTCCAGAACAAGTGGGTCCTCATGGATGCCAAAAGCCCCTACCCTCGGCTGGTGCTGTCGACAGGGATCGCCATGCCTCATGACGGGTGGAGTAGCACGAAGCTGGCCAACCCGTAGGCGGAGAAAATGTTAGGGAGGATGGCGGCCGACCTGAAGCCTGACGATCCGACGGTGGAGAAGCTGATGGGGGCCATGATCCTATCGCAGTGTCTGGCTCCGCTCCAAGCGTGCTTGCGCCCCTTGTGGAAGCTCTCCGACAAGGGATGCGACCTCTGCCCGTGCCTAGATGCTTTGTCCGATGAGGAGCTGGACAAGGTTCTCCACCTCCTAGTTGCGGAGGATCATGGGTACCCGCCTGATACCGCCGCCCAGATGGGGCAAAGATCGCCGCCGCCATGCCCATCTTCAACGAGGACAGGATCAAGCCACCGGCGCCTACCGAGGCCCCAGTGTTGGCGGCCCCGATGATGGTGTCCTCCGGCAAGTCTGGTGAGGAGGAGAGGCCTATCTCGGATGCGGCCCGGGAGGGAGCGGGGGAGACTTCTCCTCCTCGCATGTTGGATCTCCTCCGCACCTTCTCTAACGACGACGAGGCCGGCGAGCATCCGGTGAGGGAGTCACCGAACCCGACCAGGGTCACGACAAGGTCCGGGGGCACCCCTCCGAAGAAGCCGTCGGCCTGGGTCCCGAAGAGGAGTAGATCGGCGCTGATATCCCGAGGCGACGCTTCTGCTCCGTCGCCAGCTAGCGCCGCTGCGGGTCCGGTTGCCTTGCCTTTGCCTTCTCCAGGGGCTCGCATGCCAGTGCCCCAGGCCGCGAAGCCTTTGGGCTTGGTGCTTCAAAAGAGGGCGAGGGAGTATGCCGCCGTAAACTAGTAAGCGCCCTGTCCTGATCCTTCGTTCCTGTCCTTGCCGTAGTTTCTTGATGGCTTCCCTTGCACCGCTAGGCCAATGTCGATGGTGAAGAAGAAGAAGGGGGCGAGCGCAGCCCCTGAGGCCCCGCTGCTAGCTGCTGTCGCGCCTTCTATGGCGCAGAGGTATGGCGATGGCTCCCAAGCCTCTGCATCCGGGTCATCCTCGTGAGATCTAGAAGCCCATCCTCAGGAGAAGGCAATTTCCGCGGCCAAGCTGACTCCTGAGGCCTCCACCACAAGCTGAGTTTACGAAGGCTCAGGAGTCCCCGGCTCCTTCTGCCGCCATAAATCTGCACACCCTAGCACTGATGCCACTTCTTCCCCCTTCCGTCGCACCCTAGAAGACGCCCTTCTCACGCTGACCCACATTCTCAAAAACCTTCAGGGTGCTGACATCCGGCTGGCATTGGGGCGATTGGAGTTGATCGCGGGGTGGCTACGATCCGATGCGTCTATGAGGGTGGCATGGGGCAGGCCATGGCTACTTCTGACGGTGCCAATGGCGGCAGTACACCGACCTGGCCATAGCCGCCCGCGAGGTGGTGTTGAAGGATGCCGAGGTCACCAAGGAGCACTGTCGGGCAGTGGAGGCTGAGCTGAAGACCGTGCATAATGAACATGCTGCCAAGGCTCGTCAGCATGAGGCATGGGAGCAGAAGCTGAAGACTTGCGAGGATGCGGTTGCCGGCCATCACATCGAGCTGGAGCAGCTGGCGCGGGTGCATGCCGCGGAGCGCGACCTCTTGGAGAAGCTGAAGGAGGTGGAAGGGGAGAAGGCCCTGTTGGATGCCAAGGCCAGCATCCTTGCCAACGACCGTGCCGCCTTTGACTCTCTTGAGAAGAGATCCCGCGACACATTGCGGGAATTCTATGGGCGGGGGTTGAAGAAGCCGTTGGTGACTGCCAAGGAGGGCCCTGCGGAGGTGCTCCCTTAGCTTGTCGAGGTGCTCAAGGCCGTTGCCAATGGGGTTGGTGCTATGGTGGACGGGGAAGCTCGCGCGCTCTCCTCCTCGGCTATGACACGCGTCTTCAGCCACCTCCACCTTCGTGACCCAAGCACCAACCCTGGAGCTCTGCTTGAACCTATGGACGAGAAGAACTGTTCAGCTACTGCCGATGCCGTGAAGGACTTGGTGGAACCCCTGCTGGAGAAGTCCCTTGCCTTCGACCCTACACCTCCAGCTGACGGTGCCACCGATCCCACAACCATGGGGGACGACCCGGGTGACAGCAACGCTGCCGACGACGGGGCGCTCCCTGACAGCAACGCCCAAGGCTGAAGAGGAAGCTTGCTCGTGGTGCTCCTTTCTACCTTACTTCCTTGCGATATGCATCGTGCCTCGTGGAGGAATTAAACTTCTATCTGGTACTTAAGGAACAACATGTCTTGTAATAATTTTCTAGGATTCTGCGATTTCCTTCCTATTTGCTTGATGTTCTATGTCGACAGGTGAGGGAGTCCAGGATTATGGGGTCCTGAGGCGTCTGGGCTATGTGATATGGGCCGGACTAATGGGCCGTGGAGATACAAGACGAAAGACTTTCCCCGTGTCCGGATGGAACTCTCCTTGGCGTGGAAGGCAAGCTTAGTGTGCAGATATGAAGATTCCTTTATCTGTAAACCGACTATGTACATCCCTAGCCCCGCCGGTTTCTATATAAACCAGAGGGTTTAGTCTGCACACAAAGTCATAATCATACAAGATAGACATCTAGGGTTTAGCCATTCCGATCTCGTGGTAGATCAACTCTTGTAACCCCTATATTCATCACAGTCAATCAAGCAGGACGTAGGGTATTAGCTCCATCAAGAGGGCCCGAACCATGATAAACATCGTGTCCTCTGTCTCCTATTACCTTCGATCCTTAGAAGCACAGTTCGGGACCCCCTACCCGAGATCTGCAGGTTTTGACACTGACATTGGTGCTTTCATTGAGAGTTCCATTATGCCGTGGTCAAAACGCTTGAAGGCTCCATCAATCATCTACAACTATGCTGCCATGTAGGAAAATTTTCTCCCCGGCCAGATCTTTGTATTCCGCGGCTTCGCACATCGTGCCAACTCGGTTGGCCACCTGGAGCGGATCGACAGCTACGCCCCCGATCACCGGATCAGTTTTGGAAATCTCAACTATGTCGCTGATATCCGAGGAGAATTGATCTTGCAAGGGTTCGGGGCCTCAACCACCTCTCCGGCCTTAGATCCAGAGAGCGTCATTAGGTCCGAAGACGGGAGTCTAGAGCTCGCCGGACTCTCTGCGGCCTGAGAGCTCAACACCGAGAGAATAGCATCTCCGGCAATCATTGTGAGGACGGACTCTTCTCCGTATACTACTTCCGAACCCTGGAGGCCCGCGTCACGCGAGCTTGGCCCAGAAACTACCGACAACGTCCAAACCCCGCTCTTAAACAAGGCTCTGGACTTAATGTGATCCCTGGGCATCATAGAGGAACCGCTTCTGAATCATGCCCAGCCCGGACTAGGGGCTGGAAATAGGGAATTATACTTCCCACCCACCACCCAGTTCATAGCCACTGTCGATGACCTAACCAACATGCTTGATTACGCCTCTGAAGACATCGACGGTATGGACGCCGATGCTGGAGAGGAGCAGACCCAAAACCCCCCATTCACTGGATGATGGACAACCACCTCCTCGTATGACATATACATGGTGGATACAGCTAAAAACGGTGACGACGACGATTAGAAAAACCAAGTCGAGGACGAACCTCCTGGGATACCGATGAAACGTAGACGCCAGTGGAGCCGCTCTAAATCGTGTCACGGTAAGAATAGCCACCCGGGCACCGGAGACAATGATACTCCAGAGAATGCCGAAGACCAAGAAAACCCCATTGAACCAACATCCGAACAGGATGATGGGGAGGACAGGCAAGTTGACCATGACGAACAAACAGGGAACAACGACACGGAAGACATCAACTATCTGCCACTCTCCGAGGATGACATAAGCCTCGGCGACGAATATTTTATCGTGCTAGAGGAACCCCTCGAACAATAGTGCTTCAAGTGCCGGCTAATAGCCACAGCCAGAAGACTAAAAAAGAATCAACAACAGCTTCAAGCTAACCAAGATCTACTCAACTATAGATGGACTAATTTCCTGGCAGCGCAAGAGTACTGCCTCCAACGCCCAACATAGAATTACCCGAAGCGCAAGCTGCTATCCCAATTCGATGACGAGGCGCTGGAACCCATAATGCTCGCACATAATGTGGCTAACGGACCCTACCGACCACCACGTGGCTAGGGCAGAATGACAGCTCAAGCCGCACACCAGCCCGCTACACCTCGCTGTAAAAACAGAAAAACAACAGCTCGGGGATACACATATGACCTGCGATAGGACCTGGAAAATAGAGCAGGTCCGACCAAATCAATATATGGACCGCGGGGGCATGCCCTGACACGAGAGGACGATCTCCAATCCCAGTGCGGCAAGCACAACCGCGCCCCGGCCAAGAACCGCATACGAACTTCATCCGAACTGCACCGTGACACGACCCGATATAGGGGCGACGCACTCCGCCTATGCTTCATCGATGAGGTAATGGAGCACCATTTCCCAGAAGGATTCAAATCCACGAACATCGAACCATATGACGTCACAAAAAATCCTACAGTATGGATTGAAGACTTTCTTCTCCACATTCACGTGGCTAAGGTCATCGAGGGCCTGAGGATTGATGATCTACACACCATCAAATACCTTCCCCTCAAACTTAAGGAACCAGCGCGGCACTAGCTGAATGGTCTACTAGAAAATTCTCTCGGTAGCTGTGAGGACCTGGAGGACCCATTCGGAGACAACTTACAAGGTACCTATGTTCGCCCCTAGATGCCGATGACCTTAGCCACGTAATCCAGCAACCCGGGGAATCGGCCCAAGAGCTTTGGACAAGGTTCCTAATCAAAAGAACCAGATTGTGGATTTTCCGGATGCAGAAGCTCTTGTGGCCTTCAAACATAGCATCTGATACGAATGGCTTGCCCGACACCTCGGCCAAGAAAAGTTGAAGTCCATGGTAGCCCTCACCGCACTTATTACCCTTTTTGCGCGGGAGAAGACAGTTGGCTTGCTCGCAGAAGCAATAGCACTAGTGACCTCGGCACCTCCGAAACCAGGGACGGCAATGGCAAGCCACGATGCGACAAGCACAAACTTTGAAACAATACGAAGGAGCCCAAGACATAGCGGTCAACGCCGGATTCAGTGGCCCCAAACCCGGTCAATGAAAAAAGCCATTCAAGGCAAACAGAGAAGGCACATCCAGTCTAGACAGAATACTAGAGCGGCGTTGCCAGATTCATGGCACCCCCGATAAACCTGCCAATCATACCAACAGAAATTGTTGGGTCTTTAAGCAGGCTCGCAAACTTAACGCCGAACACAAGGGAAAAGGATCGCCAAGCGACAACGATGACCAAGAGCCTCATCAGCCGAACACAGGGGGACAGAAGCAATTTCCCCCGAGGTAAAAACGGTGAATATGATATATGTCACACATATCCCTAGGAGGTATCGCAAACGCGCACTATGAGACGTCTACACCATAGAGCCGGTCGCCCCCAAATTTAACCCATGGTCAGCTTGTTCGATCACCTTCGATCGAAAGGACCACCCAACCAGTATCCATCACAGAGGTTTGGCAGCTTTGGTCCTCGATCCGATCATTGGCGGACTCCACCTCACGCGAGTCCTCATGGATGGCGGCAGCAGTCTCAATCTACTTAATCAAGACACTATCCGCAAAATGGGCATTGATCCGTCAAGAATCAAGCACACTAGAACTACCTTCAAAGGAGTAATACCTAGCAAAGAGGCCCGCTGTATGGGCTCAATCACGTTGGAAGTAGTCTTCGGCTTGCCGGACAACTTCCGAAGCAAAGACTTGATCTTCAACATCGTCCCCTTCCGTAATGGCTATCATGCACAGCTCAGACAAACTGCTTTTGCCCGCTTCAGTGCGGTCCCGCATTACGCCTATTTGAAGCTCAAGATGCCCAGCCCACGTGGCATCATTACAATCAATGGAAACATGGAGCGGTCCCTCCGTACTGAGGAGCATACAGCGGCCATTGCAGCCGAAGTACAAAGCTGCCCTCTCAAGCCGCACAGCTCCATGGCTATTCGGCCACCGGACTTCTCCATGCAGGACCAGTCAGTTCTACATGCCGGCAGCCTGGCAACTACAGGGCTGGATTTGTAGCCTAGCCTCCGTCGACCGCCACATACATCAGCGGAATTCATACCGCGCGTGCACAATTATGCACTCAAAATACCTTGATCATCAGCGGAGGCAATATACGGACAAGCCTATAAAAAGGTTCGGCCTTATACGACCTTCCCCCTTATTTAATCATCTTTTCTTTTTTACCACAGGTGTATCAAAATCCACTCATACTTCGGACCCACGAGGACTCTTTCCGAACCTGGTTTCGTATACATGGCCGAAGACCATTCCTTTAAAAGGAATCTTTCTTATTTGGGCGAAAAGCGGCACAGAGTGCGGCAGGAAGACCACAACTTTTCTCAAGAACCTTTATAGAGATTTTCCCTTAGCCCTAGACCCCCAGCATGTAAAATGGCCCTGGTGATTATGGTACCTTCTATAAGATTACGTTTTGACGTATCAATGAGATTTCAGTGAACCAAAATTCTTATTCGGTATCGTTTTTTATTCCTCATGTTAAGTCGTCCCACGTACACACCTCGACATAGAATTACCAGGGGCTCTATAAGGCAACATATGCGTTGCCAAACAAAAGTCCGAACAGCTTTATAACACAGTTGGCATACCAAGCTCGGCATTATATGCATCGGCTCCGAATCATGTCTTTGGTCAATAGTTGGGTTGCCCGGCTCCTGTGCTTGCTACCTTACGTTCCGTCTGATCGGCTAGGGTAGTAAAGGGAGAACTACTGCGATTGTGTTTCGGGTTCGTCCAGTTAAGCACCTCAGTAGAGAAAGCCGAAAACTGATTGTCATGATGCGGCGAGAGCTGCTCAGCCACTCGGTGATTCATTACAATCCTTAGCGATTTTTCTGTATTAAACAAAGGACCATTTCCCGGTCACGTATATAACGCATCCGCATTAGAGTAGTCGCATACATACTAGGGGCAACCTAATAGACCCATTGTCAAACTCCTATAGCTATGTGGGAGCAATAAAATCGAATACTCTGATTGCCTGGTTCGCCGCACTAACACCTCCTTCTAGGACCAAGACGTTCGGTTAAGTGTAGGTATGTGCAATTCCGAACACCCCAGTATCATCTACATGGGGGCTGAAGCCGATGACTAGGAACTCTTAGATATAATAAACGACCGCATAGGAGGATAAAAAACTTTTCATCAAGGAATGAATATATTACAAAACATTTAGTTTATAACACAAATCCGAGGACAGTTCGGACCCTTTTATTCGAACACTACATCCTTAGAGAATTGGCCCTCTATAAGGCGAGCACCTTTTAGCACGTCCTCAAAATAGCATTGCGGTGTGCGGTGGGCCTTGCTTTCGGGAAGACCCTCAACTGCCACCTTTTTGGCATTCATTTTCGCCCAGTGCATCTTGACACGGGCGAAAGCCATACGCGCTCCTTCCATACATGACCACCTCTTAATGGCGTCAATCCGGGGCAGCGCATTGATGAGATGTCGCACGAGGCCGAAGTAGCTATCCGGAATGACTTCAGCCGACCACAACCAGACTATGACGTCCTTCATGGCCGCGCTGGACATCTTATGCACCTCCGCCCATTGCACCATCTAGTCGTTTAGCAGTAGTGGACGCTCCTGCCGCACAAACTGCGACCAAAAGAGCTTCTCCGACTCAAAGCTCTCCTGGGCCTGGAAGAATTGGGCGGTGTCCGCAGCACTCGTCGGCAGATCCGCATACACATCTGGGTAGCTCCACAGTCAATTAAGCAAGGCATACTTCCGGTCCCCAAATTTAGCCTGTAAAAGAAAAGGCTTACCGGGCGCTATCTGGCCGGCTTGACGGATATCCTCGCGCGTTGCATAGGATTCGGACCATGCCTCCGAAGCATCTTGAAGGGCCTTGGTGAGTTCAATCCCCTTCGCCTTATTTTTTGTTTCAAGGACTCACACTTGGTGGCGGGGTCGTTAAGTTTTCTATCCATCTCGGTCACCTGGCGGCTACCTTGCTTACCCTTGCTTGCTCCTTGGCTTGAGCAAGCTATCTTCTGAGGGTTTCCACTGCAGTGGCACCATGTGTACAAACACGGACATTCCATCTCTTGAATTTCCACAGAAAACACCGACATAAAAAGGCATACAGTAAGATGTATCTTCTACCTTGCGCCTGGTCAAGCCGCGTGTTAACAAGGACTAGGTCCTCCTCGGCTCGCTCCAGTTTCCGCTTGAGTTCGGAAACTTCTGTAGATTGGGCAGTTGCCGCTAATAGCGAAGCCTATTTTAATCCAAATAACACAATGTGTTACCACCTGATAATTGATTATTGATCCTCTACTTGCTTTTCTTTCAAAAACCGAAAACACTCTAAGGGGTTACTATCTGTGTACAGGCACGTAGTTCAAAAAATGATCAAAAACGTTACATTGCGTACCTCAAAACTTGCTAGCAGGCTGGAGAAGGCTTCATTCATCCCACTCTTGGCGGACTGAATCTTCTCCGACACCGTGCCCATCAGGGTGTAGTGCTCGTCTAGGACGAATGCACTTTGAAGTGCACCCGCCATTATATTCGGCGCGACCAGATTAGTAGAGGTCGCCACTCCCTCTTCGACCGCAGGAGGTCGTTCACTAGACCCTGGGGCCGTGTGGGTCTCCAGAGTAGTCTGCGGCCGGGGGATGGATTGAGCGGGGCCCTCGTTGCTGGTCTTCATGAAGACCCCCCCCCCTCGGCCCTCCAGCAGCCGAGGCATTACCCTCTGGCACCGTTAAATCACCCCTCCGCGTCACTTCAAGGCCTTGGGAGGGCCTATGAGATGACACCTCGACATCATCCGCCCTATGAGATGCTCAGCTCTCCATCATCTCCGATGGCAAATCCCCCAAGGATGAAGATAGTGGAAGAAGATCGCGGGCCGGACTAAAAGACAGAACTTACAGTTACCATCACAGTTCATTAATTGAATAAGTGCGAAAAATCCCAGACCACTTACGAGTCGACTTGGGTTTAGTCCGGCGCCGGTGCTTCGGGACAACCTCGGCGTATGACTCCAAGTCATCGGGGAGGGTAATTTTGTCCCTCTTGGATGCTTCGGCCTCCAGGTCTTCGGAGGGCGCCCTCTTTTTGCCCTTGCGGGCAGGATCTTCTTCGTCCTCCTCCTCCTTGTCATCGTCATCACCCTCGTGAGAGGACTAGGCATCAGCGTCTCCGGACACTGCGTCCGAAGTGTCCTTCTCTTTCTTCTTCTTCTTCTTGTCCTTCTTTGCCGGCGCCAGGTATGGCACCGGGACCAGCATCCTCATTAGAAGGGGATTGGCTGGGTCTTTGGGGAGTGGAGCCGGACACCGGATCTGCTCCGCCTTCTTAATCCAGACCTGTTATGGGGTGGATTATTTGGCACCACTCCCTCGGGTTAACGAAGCCTATTGGTGTTCGGAGTTTTTAGAATTTACCTCAGAGGCCAGATGGTTACAGTCGAGGCCGGTGTCGTTTGAGGATCTCGGCCACGATTTCTGCTTCTTAAAAAGTAGCTTCCAGATCCCCTTATGTGTTGTGCCATAGAACTGGTGTAGGGTCCGCAGCCCTTCTGGATTGAACTCCCACATCTTGACGGGCTGCGTTGGGCAGAGAAGTGCTCGGTGGATCAGCATCACTTGGATTACGTCGGCAAGGGTGGCGCCCTTCATGCTCTTGACGCGTTTCTGCAGCAGCAGCACCTTAGGGACCGACCCCCAGTCCAGACCCTTGTCGGTCCAGGATGTAAGCCTCAGTGGGGGTCCGGATCAGAAGGCTGGTGCGGCTGCCCACTTGGAGCCATGGGGTTCTATAATATTGAACCATTCTTGTTGCCATATTTTGACGGTGTCCACAAAGACTCTCTTTGGCCAATTGACTTTGGGGAGCTTGCTCACATTGGTGCCACCACACTCCGCGTGTTGCCCATTGACCACCTTCGGTTTCACATTAAAAATCTTGAGCCATAAGCCGAAGTGTGGAGGGACACAGAGGTGGGCTTCACACACGACGATAAACGCCGAGATGTGATGGAACAAATTTGGGTCCAGATCGTGACAATCCGGCCCCTAGTAGAACATGAGGCCCCTTACAAAGGGATGAAGGGTGAATCTGAGTCCATGGTGGAAGTGGGGGATAAACACCACCCTCTCACTGGGCTCCGGAGTGGCGATGACCTACGCCGAATCGGGAACCCTGTGCTTAATTTCCTGTAGATCCTTGATGTTTTCCTCCATGACGAAGGAGGACACCCACTTTCCTTGAGAGCCAGACATGGTCGGAGGAGTTATCAAGGAGAGAAAAGCTTGGAGTTTGGTCGTCGGAGCTCAGGGACGGAGAGGCAGAGAGAATGAGGCGTGGGGTGGAACAGATGGGTTCTATCCACTTATATGGACTACAAATATCAAGCGTCCCCCCTTGAGCCTTAAAACTTGCCTGTTCCCAAGGGGTCACGTGAACCGCATGGTTAGGATACCAAAACTTGTATTGATGAGAATCCCGTAATAAGGTGGCATGATCTCTGCATTGACAAGACGTGTCGCCGGAGGTTGCGTCTCGAAACGCGAAACGGGACGCTGAAAAACGGTTTGAAATAATAAAATGGCCGAACATAATGTCCCACCAATAAAATTTTCAGAGGACAGAACTTATCTATATTTTGCCCTTGTGATTCAGATTTATGACTGTTGTACAAAGCCGGATACAATACTGACAATCAATTAATTTGAAGAATTCGGAGGAGGAACCCGCCTTACAATGCCGAAGACAATCTGCATGGCGGACACATCGTCATTGAAGACTGGTTTAGGGGCTACTGAGGGAATCCAGGATTATGGGGTCCTCGGGCGTCCGGGCTATCTGATATGGGCCGGACTAATGGGCCGTGGAGATACAAGACGGAAGACTTTCCCCATGTCCGGATGGGTCACTCCTTGGTGTGGAAGGCAAGCTTAGCGTGCAAATATGAAGGTTCCTTTCTCTGTAAACCTACTATGTACAACCCTAGCCCCTCCAGTGTCTATATAAACTGGAGGGTTTAGTATGTAGACACAGTCATAATCATACAGGCTAGACATCTAGGGTTTAGCCATTATGATCTCATGGTAGATCAACTCTTCTAACCCCTATATTCATCAAAGTTAATCAAGCAGGACGTAGGGTAATACCTCCATCAAGAGGCCCCGAAGCTGGGTAAACATCGTGTCACCTATCTCCTGTTACCTTCGATCCTTAGATGCACAGTACAGATCTACAGGTTTTGACACTGACAGTTGGGCCCTGCCCCGTGCATACCACAGCCGCCGTTGGGTCATCAGGATCACTAGGACGAGACCAATGGGTGAGGGGCTACATGACCAGTTAGGCTCCTGAGTCGCGATGCTCAGGAGTCCCCCTTGACGCACAAATGGCCTGCGGGAAGGAAATGCGAAAGTAGGCCTTAGTGTTCTGCATCGGCAGGGCCCGACCTAGCGCGTACCTCAGCTGCCGTTGGGTTGTCCGGATCACCAGGACAAGACCAAGGGGTGAGGGGCTACGTGACTAGTTAGGCTCCATAGTCGCGGTTCTCAGGAGTCCCCCTTGACGCGCAAACAGACCTCCATACATTTCCTAGCCGAGGTCCCGCTCGGGAGGGACGCGCAACGACCAGGTCTGAGGGACCTGGCAGGGTGGCGTGCGCTAGGCGTGACCTGAGCGCAATCCCCATGCCTAGCCCCCTAGCGCGACTCCCCCAATGGGAAAGTGATGTGATGAGGCTGGTCATTGAGCCTGGTGGCCCCCCGAGGATGATGCGGCCATGGGGCCGCCCTTAGTTGTTTATCACCAACACGAAGCATGGCGCTTCCACACTTGCATGGGCATAGGCGCTCCTAGACCGTGTCGACTGCCAACACGGAGCATGGTGCTTCCACTGGTGCGTGGGTGAGGGGCCCCTCTGAGTGGAGCCCCCGAGGCATGTACATCCCCGCCTCTGACACCTGGCTTGCTTGGCAGGGCTAGACAAGGTGTATCTGGGCACTCGTGGGCCAGCACAGGACTCACGAGGCCCTACCTCAAGGCGGGTTGTGCCTGAACTTGATTCTTGATAGTTGTGATGGTCCTGTGAGATGGTTAGGCAACCTGTGCCGAATGAATGGGGCCGACCCGCTAGACAGAGCTCACTCGTTGGGTTTATCGAAGCTGTAGGCATGGACCTGAGCACAAACGTCATGCCCAGTCTTCTCATGGGAAGATCCTGAAGAAAGACAACCGGCGCGTGACTCCCGTGGTGGCGGGCCACCAGGTCACGCACCCTGTCTCGTCCGCCCGTGATTAGCTCATGCGAGAACAAGGCACCGAGGGCGATGGGAGGTGACGTACATGGGAGCTGGACCGCAAGCTAAAGCTCAGCCTCTTGGGTTTACCGACGTTGCATGGACGGACCCAAACAGAGATGCCGTGCTGGCCCTTAATCATGAGGCGGTCGTGGGTGGATTAGCAAGGGCATACGACATTCATGGTATCGAAGTACCGGACAGACATAATCTTAAGGTAACTCATGAAAGGAGGCAAGCTAGCTTGGATAAATATAAGAACGATGCATGCCGCGGGGACGGACCCACGCGTCCTGGGGATGATGCAGCCCGAGGGGCACCCCCGACAGGATAAGTTAAAGACGAAAAAGGATACACGTCGCAGGGACATGCCCATGGGACTTGGGGATAATGCTGCCCGAGGGGCGCCACCAACTGAATGAATCGGAAAGAGTCACCTGGCATCGTTACTAGAGGGATGTTGAAGTAGCTGAAGACGCATGTTGAAGAAGTTGCTCCTCATGAGTCTCCTAAGTCCAAAGCCCCGGAAGGCTCTGAGGGACAGGGAGGCTCAGGAAGATCCGTCATCATTTCTGCCAGGACTGCGTGATGCCTGGCCTCCTGAGCCGCTAGAGTGCTCCGCAGGTGGCACTGGAAGGTGACGACAGCGTTCGGCAGGCCGAATGGCATGCGAACATAGCTGTGAGGTGGACCCTTGCACCAACCAACATGTGAAGGCCGGAACCGCTCCTGGAATGCAGCCCTGTTGAGCCCTGGGATGTTGACGCAGACGCGCTGCTCGTTGCCCTCGCCAGGACAAAGAGCCGTGCCAGGCGCCGGGCAGAGATTGTCGCACATGGTCCTCACCTCTTGAAGCTCCTCGGTCGCCTTGGTAATGAACTCCTGAGTACTGGGCACTCCCTGCCTTGTGCCCTCATGAAGGAAGCATGCGGTGAAGCATGCCTCCACATGGTGCCCGAGCGCCTCCCTCGTGACATTGGATAAGTCAGAGGCCCTCCAACAAAGAGCCCCCGAGCCTAGCCTGAGGAGGGCGCCGGGCGCGCCTTCCTATGCGAGGGAGGGAGTCACCCCATCCATGGGCATAGGTCCTGAGGTGGTGCCGCTAGAGACACCACTCTCCTGAAGCTCCTGGCTGTGCAACTGCTTCTACTTCTTGGGGACAACCTCAGGTGGGTAGATGGCACCTTGGTTTTATGGGTCTTCGACCGCCGTAGCCTGGTAGGCGCGCTCTAGAGAGCACACCACATCCTTCTCCTTGCAAGGGACCATGATGATGCCGCAGCTCCCTCGCAACTTGGCCAGGGCTGGATACCCCACGATGGCGTTGTACGGAAGGCGGATGTGGGTGACGTCAAAGTCGATGAGCTTAGTGTGGTAGTTGTCGCGCTTGCCGAAGGTTATAGGGTGGTGAATTTTCCCTATCGGGGTGGTGGAGCCGTCGGTCACGCCTGAGAAGGGCTTGGTGGGCTGCAGCTGATCATATGGCACTTGGAGGCGATCGAACATCTCGACAAAGAGAACATTGAGTCCCGCGCCACGGTCGATGAGGGTCTTGGTCACAACGACATTGCTAATGATGGGCGAGCAGAGCATCGGGAGGGCGCCGGCAGTTGCCGCGCACTTGAGCTGGTCGGACGAGATGAAGGTGATGGTGTACTTGGACCACTTGAGTGGGCGCAGGGCCTCGAGCCTGTGAGGGCCACGTTCACCTCACGAGCGAACTGTTTGAAGATGCGCTGGGAGGCTGGGCCCTGAGCGCCACCCAGGATGCAGGCTATGGCACGAGGCTCTTGGAAGCCCCCAGCCTCCTCACCCTGGTGGTGGTCATCGTTCCTCCTTGGTTCTCGCTGCAGTGGAGGGAGGCTAGCATTGCCCTGAGGGCAGTCCTCATGAGGCTGGTCCCTCCACGGGCCCTCACGAGGTTGATCCTGCCAGCAGTCCCCACGAGGGCGGTCGCGCCACTCTGGGCGGGGGCCGCGGTCATCCGAGCGCCCTCCACTTCTGCCTCCTCCATGGCCGCAGCCTCGGTCGTTGCGCTCTGGGCGTCGTCCAAAGCGCCCGTCACGGATGACCCTGAGCTCCTGACAGTCGTTGGCGTTGTGGCTGGGTACATTGAGGAAGGCGCAGAACGGACAGTTGGCCTTGGATGACTCGGGGTGGTCGCAGCCGCGCTTCATCTCTCGCTCTACTGCGAGCACGGCAGTCCCATTGCGCTTCACATCCTTGGTCTTGGCCTTCTTGTCTTCTGGGTCGGCAGCTGGAACCTCATACAGGGAAAGGCGAACCTCCTTAGCTCTCGCGCACTTGGTGGCCATATTGAACATCTCCAGAGCCGTGCACAGGTCCTCATGTATGCCGAGCTCCTCCTTCATCTTGACATCACAAACGCCATCGGAGAATGACGAGATGATGGCCTAGTTCAGCACACGTTTGAAGAGCTCGTACATTCTTGAAATGCTGGATGTACTTATGCAGGGTTTCCCCTAGCTGCTACTTAATGCGCCCCAGGTCACTAGTGGAAGGCGGGTGGTAGCGAGTGCCTTGGAAGTTGGAGGCGAAACGCTCGCGCATCTCGCCCTAGGAGGAGATCTATCCCGCGAGCAGGTTCAGGAGCCACGAGCGCGCACCGTCTTTGAGAGCCAGGGGAAATAAGTTCGCCATGACATTCTCGTCGTTGTTGGCCGCGTTGATGCTCAGCTCATAGAGCTGCAGGAACTCAGCAGGGTTGGGGTGCCGTCATAGCGCGGAGGCAGATCGGGCTTGAATTTACCGTGCCAGACAACGCTGCGCAGCTCGGGGTGAAGGCTCGGCAGCCCGCGGTGGTGACCAGAGCCCGTCGTGGGGGCGTAGCCAGGTCCTTGGTATCCACGTGTCGCGGCTGCTGGTGGCACGAGGGCGATGTCTTGATGCGGAGGTGGCGGAGGTGCTCCATGGGCTACGTCGCCCGCCATAAGAGGCGGACGAGGCAGCGAAAGGGACAGTGCAGGGGAGCCCCCGGCAGTGCTGACGAGCTCGGCGATGCGGTCCAGCCAATCCTTGTAGAGGTCGTCGAAGGGACAGTAGCGCAGGAGCTCACGCTCCATGAGCAGTGAAGCCTGCGCGTCCGTAGGCCCGTGGTGAGCGTGGGACGACGAGCTGGACGGAGTCAACGACGGGGTGGTGGTGTGTCCATCCCTCCGCACGGAGGGGTGCAGCAATGAAGCTTGCTGCTCGTTCCCCGCCGAACCGGTGGTGGCGCTGGAAGCCGGTGATGGGGAGCGACGGGGAGGCCCACCGACGGGCGCCATCAGGGCAACGCGAGCGTTGAGAGTGGCTCGGCGCTCAGCACGGGCTCGACGAGTGTTAGCCATGGAAGCGGTGGAGTAGCGGGGCATCGATCGATGGAAGAGAGGCTTCGGTGCACCCCTACCTGGCACGCCAAATGTCGGATTTTGGGTTCCGACAAACCCTTAAGAGGTTCGAACTCTAGGGTGTGCAGGAAGAACACTGTTTGCCCGACTCGCTTGCTCAACGATTCCATGGCCTAGCTCTACGAACCCAAAAGAACAAGAGATACGTGGGTTAATACTAGTTCGGGCCACCTTGCGGTGTAATACCCTACTCCAGTTCGTGGGTGGATTGCCTCTTGGGGCAGAGGATGAACTAGTACAATGGATGAAGAGCCTTAGGAGGTGAGGTGTTCTTGAGCTCGATGAGCTGGTGGTTGAGAGGTGATCTGAATGATCCGTCCCCTTCTCCGGTGGTGGCTAGATCCTACTTATAGTGGCTTTGGTCCTCTTCCCAAATGTTTAGGCGGGAAGGGATCCGAAAATGGCCAAGTTTGAAGGGGGACCACTAGTACAAGCTATCCTGACAAAAGTAGTCTTTGCCTGCCAAAGGCTCCGGTATTGACGCTGCTCTGTTCTCCGTGATGACCTCCGTCCTGCCTTCCTGCTGGTCTTGGTCTTCTTGCATAGATATGGAAACCTTTGCCTTATTCCTTAGGACCCCACGCCTGCATTTGCCTCCTTAGCACCAAAGAGGAAACTGGCACATTGTGCCCGCTGGCGCCCACCTGGCCTTGGTCGTCATGGCTCGCGTCACGCGAACCTCGCGAGGTGCCCCTTGAGGGAGTCCTGGACTAAGGGGTTCTCGGGCGTCCGGCCTGTTATCCACAGGCCGGACTGATGGGCTGTGAAGATATGAAGATCGAACACTGTACTCGTGTCCGGATAAGACTCTCCTTGGCGTGGAAGGCAAACTTGGCGAACAACTATGAAGATTCCATCTTATGTAACCGACTATGTAACCCTAGTTCCCCCCTGTGTCTATATAAACCGGAGCGTGTAGTCCGGAAAGGATATACTCAATACCATAGTCATATAGGCTGGACTTCTAGGGTTTATCCATTAGGATCTCATGGTAGATCAACTCTTCTAATACTCATATTCATCAAGATCAATCAAGCAGGAAGTAGGGTATTACCTCCATAGAGAGGGCACGAACCTAGGTAAACATCATGTCCCCTGTCTCCTGTTACCATCAACCATAGACGGACAGTTCGGGATCCCCTACACGATATATGCTAGTTTTGACACCGACATTGGTGCTTTCATTGAGAGTTCCACTGTGCCATCATCGTAGAGGTTGATGGCTCGACTTATCGTCAAGTAAAATATCACCTCCAAAGGAGCTCTGGCCTCAGGCCAAACCCTCCGTCTGGGCTGTTTTACCATGATCGCCTGCTCGGCCTTCGAGCCGACAAGGATGACCTCCCGAGTCATCGAAAAACGTATCTTCGTTGATTCTGAATATGCCAAATGGATGGATCCGATGGAGTTATCGTCTTTGAACGAACTCCTAGATTGCATTGCCACCTTGGGGGTTGCTACATACTATGATATGGTGGGGCTTAAACCCGACCAGAGAGAGATTAGTTCTCCACCGATCACCCACCAGATAGAGGTAGTCGAGAAGCAAGATAACCCTTCCTCTATCTTGAGGACGAATTAAGTTCAGATCTCCAACCTCGAGAAGCCGGATAACTACCGGCAGAAAGACACGCCTCGTCCTCCGAACTTAGAGTCGGAAGGCAGACTTCAAAAATCAGAAGATACTCCGGAGCACGGACTGTTCAGTCGGAAAAACCTCAGACTCCGGATCATCGATTGGGTCAGGGTTCCGATCCAATTCCGCCCACCCACCTAGACATAAGTGCACTCACGAGCATACAACATCAGTCTCAGGAAATGGTCCACCACTTTTTGGCTAGATTCCTCCTTGTCAAGGACAAGGTTAAAGATTGCCGCGACAAAGACGCAATATCGGCATCCCGCAACAATTCCACGAAAGGACTCCTCAACGCCATTAATTGCCACCACATACTACACTTCGCTGACTAGGCAACTATTGTACAGAAATACAACGCAATGGAGAGCGCCTGGAGAGATCAGACAGTTTGGAAGCTATCTGTCCCAACTCAACCATTGGTCCAGGCAAAAAGGGCGCACCCCTGTAACGCACCCATATCAATAGCCAAGAGATGCAAACCCATCACGCGGCGCGGAACCGTTCTGGAGGGATGGCTTGATCGCCCATGCAAAATACACACCACACCGGATACCATACCGACCCATAGCCTTAGAGCATGTTGGATACTCCGGTAGGTTGCCAAAAACGGCGAGGACATCCTCACCAAAGACACCCCAGAGCAACACCCTCCCGAAGACGACAAACCCAGAGTACTGACAGTCTTTGAGACATTCACTTCAAACAATAGCGCAAAAGGGCACTCCGTGAACTCGTAGGAGTCTGCCAGACCGCAACAATTAACCCCTATAACGACACAGCAATAACCTTCAACGCTGGCGACGAACAAAAACATAGGACGGTCCGAACACCAGCCGCCTTGGTCCTCAGCCTAATTGTGGATGGCTTTCGGCTCACCAAGGTTCTCATGGACGGCGGCAGCGGACTGAACCTCATCTACGAGGATACAATACGAAAAATGGAAATAGATAGGAGCCGCATCGAGCAAACTAGCACAACCTTCCGAGGAATCATTCCTAGTTGGGAGGCACAGTGTGCGGGAAAAATCAACCTCGACGTGGTATTCGGCACGCGGAGAACTATCGGTCCGAAGAAATAACCTTCCAGGTGGCCCCCTTCAACAACGGATATCACGCCCTCTTAGGGCAAGATGCATTTACGCGCTTTCAAGCAATACCCCATTACGGGTACATGAAGCTTAAGATGCCCGGGCCCAATAGTATAATCACTCTAGTTAGTGATCCGGACATAGCACTCCGCATCTTAAGACTACGTCCCTGGCTCTTGAGGTATTATCTGAAACCCTCGCGATAGAAGTGTTGACCGCGCTGCGCTCCTTGGTGGACAGAGATGATGTGGTCTTAGACAAACGACCCAAATCCACCTGATTCAAACCGGCTGAAGAAATAGTCAAAATCTAAGTCCATCCAACGGACCCCGAGAAGACAGCATCCATCGGAGCACAACTAGACCCGACGTTTGACGCAGCTATACGTGAGTTCCTGCGCGATAATTGGGATATATTCGCCTGACACCCTTCCGATATGCTAGGAATCTCACGTGAGTTGGCCGAACACAGCCTTAACATAATAAAGGGACACATGTCGGTCAAGAAAACACTGCGGCGCTTTTCCGAACCCAAACACCAATCTATGGGTGAAGAGCTAGCCAAGCTAATCGAGGCCGGATTCATTAGAGAAATAAAACATCCAGACTGGCTGGCAAATTTGGTGATGGTACCAAAGACTCATTGTGTTTCCTTGACGCATATTCTGGATACCATCAAATCAAAATGTAGGAGTCCGATCAAGCTGCAACAGCATTCATCACCCCATGTGGGCCATTCTGCTTCAACACCATGCCCTTCGGGCTCAAGAACGCCGGCGCCACATACCAACGCATGATTCAAACATGCCTGGAGAAACAGAGCGGCAAGACAGTTGAAGCTTATGTGGATGACATCACCATCAAAACTGGGCACATCGAAACACTAATAGATGATTTACGTCTCACATTCGAGAACCTCCGCGTGTATGACATTAAGCTCAATCCGGAAAAGTGCGTTTTCGGCGTCCCTGTCGGAAAACTGCTGGGCTTCATCGTCTCCGGAGGAATTGAAGCAAACCCAGCCAAAATCCGAGCTCTGTCACAATTGGCTAAGCTAATAGACATTAAACAAGTTCAAAAGCTCGCGGGTTGCATGGCAGCTCTAAGCCGCTTTATCTCCAGATTGAGAGAAAAGGCACTGCCACTCTATCACCTTCTACGGCGAACCGACCACTTCGAGTGGATGGAAGCGGCAACAGCCGGACTGGAGGAAATAAAAACCCTTCTTGCGAGTAATCCAATCCAAGCCGCACCAAACGCCGGTGAACCAATGTTATTATACATGTCGGCAACACATCAGGTGGTGTGTGCCGTACTCGTCATTGAACAAAAATAGGACGGACATAAATTCCCGCTTCAGAAGCCAGTATACTATGTATCTACTCTCCTTACACGATGCAAATCCCGGTGCCCTCATTATCAAAAGATAGCATACGCGGTCTTCATGGCATCCCGAAAGCTCCGTCACTACTTCCAGGAGTGTTCGATCACGATGGCTTCCGAAGTACCACTCAATGACATTATAAACAACCGCAATGCTACGGGTCGGATTGCCAAGTGGGCCATTGAGCTCCTCCCATTTGACATCACATATAAACCACGTCGAGCTATCAAATCCCAAGTACTGGACGACTTCGTCGCAGAATGGACAGAAGCCGAACTCCCTAAATAGTATGACACATATTCCAATTGGGTCATGTACTTCGATGGCTCCAAAATGCTGGCAGGGTTAAGAGCGGGCATCGTTTTAATGTCCCCTACTGGAGATGTCGTTCAGTACGTCCTCCAAATACTATACAGAGACTCCAATGACGCAGCTGAATACGAGGCCTTATTGCATGATCTCCGGATGGCTGCCTCCATGGGCATACAATGCCTAGAAGTGCGCGGGGACTCAAACCTTGCAATATCTCAAATAAATGGAGACTTCGACACGAAAGATCCGAAGATGGCAGCGTCTCGTAACGCAGTCATAAAAATGTCGACCCGGTTCGAGGGGCTCGAGTTCCATCACGTGGCTCGAGAAAGCAATCAAGCGGCCGATGTTCTTGTCGTATCGGCGCTAAGCGCGACCCTCTCCCACCTAATATCTTCTTGGAAAGGCTTTTTAAGCCATCCGTGGTGTGGCAAGGGGGAAAACAGCAACAGAATGAGGCCCGCTGCATTGTCCGGCGTTTGAAGGCCTACAAGGTTCATGACAGAGAGCTCTATAAGAAGAGCCCTGCCGGAGTCCTTCAACGATGTATATCCAAGGAAGAGGGGCGGCAGCTCTTGGCTAAATTTCATGCCGGACTCGGCGGTCACCACGCTGCAGCTCGGGCCCTTGTTAGCAAGGCCTTCCATATAGGATTTTATTGGCCGACGGCCCGAGGAGATAAATTCACTAAGTGGATAGAGGCTAAACTAGTCAAAACAGTTGAAGCAGGGCCAGTAATAGATTTCATATCCGGCGTGGTACACCGTTACGGTGTCTTGCACATCATAATCACCGATAATGGCTCCAATTTCACAGCCGATGAAGTGAAAATCTTGTGTGCTAATCTAGGAATTAAGCTCGATTACGCCTTTGTTTATCACCCACAGACAAACGGTCAAGTCGAACGGGCTAATGGTCTTATCATGAGCGGCATCAAACCCAGACTAGTGCGGTCTTTGAAGGAATCAGACAAGCACTGGGTGAAGGAACTCGACTCCGTACTCTGGGGGCTGCGGACCATGCCCAACCGCACTACCGGATATACACCCTTCTTCATGGTGTACGATGTGGAAGAAGTGTTACCCTGCGATATTATTCATGACTCACCTCAAGTGCGTATGTACGAAGAGAGAGAAGCCGAGCTAGATCGTTAGGACAGCTTAGATACCTTGGAAGAGGAGCGCGATGTCTCAAAAGCCCGTTCCGCATAATATCAACAGGAGCCTCGTAGGTACCAAAGCATAGAAGTGCGGGCCAAGACTTATAACGTTGGTGAACTCGTTCTACGCTTGCCGGAGAAGAATAAGGACAAACTCAAGCCCAAGTGGGAGGGTCCCTTCATCATTGACGAAGTTCTCACTAGAGGAGTGTACCGCCTACGTGATGCGTCAGACAATCACCTGGAGCCGAACCCCTAGGACGCGGCCAAACTACAACGATTTTATGCCCCGCGCCGAACTTTGTGTTCGTTTCCTCCCTCCTGTTATTATAGTTATTTTTCCCTCTCTTTTTGTTTTTTTACCTCTTTCATTTTTTCTTTAGCCTTATGGCTTCAGTACGGCTAGACCATCCCTACCTGATGCGTACATCTCTACATATGTAGGTTCATTATACCTGGGGGCTTCTCGTACAAAAGCTTGCTATTATTTTTTGAGCATCAAGCCGAATACATATGCGTGTTTCAATATGTACCTTTTTCTTCACCATTATATGCATCGATATGACTTTAAGTTTTGGCCAAGCTGGGTTGCCTGGCTCCTGTGCTTATGCCCTGTGTTCCCTTTAGTTCAGCTAGGGCATAAAGGGAGCACCTCTGCGATTGTTACTGCTGGGTCATCCGGATGTGTACCTCATACTAGGGGAAGCCGAAAGCTAGCATTCTTAAGGGAATATTCGGTCGGAGAATTAAAGACGTTTCCGCATTCATTCCATTGTGAACCCCAGATGTTACTTACTCTACGATTTTTTTCCAGTCACAGTTCGGACATGCACATTAAACACATGCACACACCGAGAAAGGAACCCTCAACGGAACTATTCTCTCTAGAATATGTTTCTTACATAATGTAATATAACATAACTAGCCGGATACACATTGTCTGTTCGAGCAATTATGACCCCTACACCTGGTTCCCATGCATACCCCGGTATATTCTATCATTAGGGTATCCGGAAACACTCCACACCTTCGGGTCCAGAGGTTGAAGCGAAAAGGTCGCCGATGAAAATTGTCTTCATTATCCGGCTAGAAGGAAGTACATGGTCACTCAAGACTCAAAGACTTCCTCTTCTATACCATCTAACAGGCGGTCTAACTTACAATCCTGTTGGGAATATCTAGCGGCCACTTCCACTTGGTCATATACTAAACTAACGGGAATTTCTTCCCCATTCGACCCTACTGGTCCAACCCGGGCCATGTGATTCGGATCTAGCTTGGTATACCGCGTTTCCAACATGGCCCAAGCCTCTCGAGCACCCTCTCGACAAACCGATATCTTCCACAGTCGGATATGCCACCGTGCTCCCTTGAACAACTCTACCAGCTTCTAGATGCTTCCTGGAGGGGAGTCGGATGGCCATAAGGCCTTGGCCACACTTCGCATCGCCTGCTGAGCTTGCTCGTGCAACTGCGATAGCCCTGGCAGAAGATCACTTGATGATCCAGACACCTCCTCTTCAGGGCGGTTCGTCAATACACCTGCAATTACAGCTATATCAGTCACATCTTTCAGTTCTTCGCCCAACTTGGTTTTTGAATCCTGGAGTTTCTTTTTCTCTTGAACGACTTTTGTTAATACACGCTTGCCCGCTGCAAGTAGCTTTTTGGCTCCATGTCCTTCACCTCGAGCTGCGTCCAACTACTCTTGCAATTGGTCTAACGACCCAATACAAAGATAAGCTCCCAGGTTCACACTATCAGTGTATCATTCTGAATTCTCGATAGAGGGAAATATTATCAGGAGATGTCTTGTATTTCTCCAGTTTGGCATTCACAGCAAGCAGCCGGCGCTGACACTTTTCTAGTTCCTGAGTTAACAGGGTGTTCTTCTCCGTAAGCACCTAGTTGTACATTGATCCTTAAATCAGTTGTTTCAACTCCTTTAAGTCTCGGGGGCTACTGGCATATGGTTATCATAGTCAGACAAAATAAATTTACCTGCACATCTTTCCAATGCTGCTTTGTGGCCCTCTTAAGCCCATCTCGAGCAGCTCGGATGTAAGCATCAGCCGAGTTGAAGGCATTAAACGACTCTTCTGAAAAGCCAGGGTCTTGTAAAAGGGCCCGATGGCGACGATGATTCATGGCACTCTCCACTTCCGACTTGGTGACGGATACATCATCCAAGTCCTTGGCTGGAGGATAGTCCGGTGTCGCCCCCGCATCAGCCACCGTCTTCATGGTAGGGTTTGAGTCCTGGCTGCGGGAAGTACAGCCGCTCGAACCTCTAGATATAGTCCGGCGCACCGTTTTCTTGACACATGGAAAACGGGAAGGTCACGGTTGGATGTGACGGCCCAGGTGCATATTGGCAAATTCATACCTCTTCGATGAAGGCCCGGTCGTTTCTTCGTTTGTTTTCCTCTTGGAAGGCTCGCCTGGTGTGGGGGATGCTCTCTTCGGAGATACCACCAGTGCGGTATGGCGCACTGAACTCTTCCCCTTTTGAGCACAGAACAATGCGGTGGGTAAGAAGGAAGAAGATATCTCTTCAAGGTGTCTTCGAATTACTTACGTGTGAAGGTGGAAGGAGGCCCGGGGTAGCTCATCTGATAGAATATTCCCTCCTCAAGCTCCACAAATATGTCCGGATCTTCTTCATAACCGGGGTCAAGATCCCGGTTGCGATTCTCCGGCTGGGGGGCAGGGTCACGGATCCTCTCGATAGATTTTCGCCGTTCCTGTTATGAGCAGATAAGATGCTGCCTATCAACAAATGATCGAGGTACAAGAGTAAAATAGTGGAGCTGAATCTTACCCAGCTAGGAGGATTGTACATGGAAAGTCCGTCCCGATATTGAAGACGGCTGAATTCCTTCTTTTCCCCTTTATACAGCTCGGCTAGAATATTGGCTAGAGCGGCGGGGGTCTTTGGGCCCTTTCGACCATAACGTGAGGCGTCGTCTTCTCTGTTATAATGCCACATGGGTAGTCCTTGGTATTGGAGTGGCTGGACCCCCTGTGTTATAGAAATCGCCATCACCTCGACTATTGACAATCCGGATTGGGCAAGCATCTTGATCTTGCCTATTAGCAAGCTGATCTCCACGCTATCCTCTTCCTCCAGGCTCCGAGGATGCCAGCTATGGCATTTCTTCAGCGAAGCATTTGAAAACCCGGGGAGGCCAATGCGGACAGGGTCGGGTAGAGCGACGTCGTCAATGTAGATCCATTCAGAAGTCCACTCTTCGGGAGCTTTCTTCGGCGTGCCGGACAGGTATCCGGTCCCTGCGATGCGCCACACATCGGCTCGCCCACTTCAAAAATTGATCCACCTTGATTACGAGGGACGAGGCAGAATAGTCTTCTCCATAAATCGAAATGGGCCTCGCAACCCAGGAATAGTTCGCATAGAGCGACATAACCCGCAATGTGGAGGATGGAGCCGTGGTGAGATTGTGCAGCTGGAGGCCATCGTACTCCAGCAGTCCTCGAAGGAATGGGTGAATTGGAAAACCCACTCCCCTCAGTAGATAGGGGACGAAGCACACTCGTTCTCCCGCAGACGGATTGGGAGAATCCTCCGCCTGGGTTTTGCCGTTGAAGGAGGTTAACCCTGCGTTTGCAACTTCGCCAATTGGCTATGGGACACAGAGCACCTCTCCCACTCACCTCTCTCTAGGTTGGAACGGGGAGAGGAGCTGTGAATGTTGGCCATATTGGTATGGTCTTGCCTGGCGGTCTCTGAGGATTTTCTTCGCTTGGTGCCGAAAGGATCTGAGATCCAGGCTCTTTAAATAGATGCTCTTCCTTGCAGGGCTAGGGTGTTATTCACAAAAAATACCTTGACCGTCGGCATTCGCTCAACACGTGGAAAATGGGGACATTAAGCGCGCAGAAGCCGATGGGAGACATTGGATCTACAGTCGAATACACTACTTGGAAATCATTAAAGGAACACGCCTTGCAATACCAAAGACAATCTATGTGCCGAACACCTTGCTATTGAAGACTGTTTCGGGGGCTACTAAGGGAGTCCTGGACTAAGGGGTCCTCGGGCGTCCGGCCTGTTATCTATGGGCCGGACTGATGGGCTGTGAAGATATGAAGACCAAAGACTGTACCCGTGTCCGGATAAGACTCTCCTTGGCGTGGAAGGCAAGCTTAGCAAACAACTATGAAGATCATCTTATGTAACCGACTCTATGTAACCCTAGATCCCCCCTGGTGTCTATATAAGCCGGAGGGTGTAGTCTGGAAAGGATATACTCAATACCGTAGTCATACAGGTTAGACTTCTAGGGTTTAGCTATTACGATCTCATGGTAGATCAACTCTTGTAATACTCATATTCATCAAGATCAATCAAGCAGGAAGTAGGGTATTACCTCCATAGAGAGGGACCGAACCTGGGTAAATATCATGTCCCCTGTCTCATGTTACCATCAACCTTAGACACATAGTTCGGGACCCTTACCCGAGATCCGCCGGTTATGACACTGACACCCCTTGCATAGATATCTCCACTCTTCGGGGGCCAGCCTAGTGAGGCTGCCCCCAGGAAGGTCTTGGTGTCGTCTGCCTCGCGAGGCTCAGCCCCTTGCGAGGGTCTTGAGTTGTCGCCGTTAAAGATGGGCCATACCGGGCCGTTGATGGAGCCACGCCATGGGCCGTAGGAAGACAAGTCTGGGTGCCCCTGTTCCTAGGACGCCAGCAAGATGAGAAGGATGCAATCATTTGTGTGGATAAGATTTACCGGGACGCGGTCGCGGCAGAGGAAGCGGTCGCTCCTACAATGGAAAGTAAAGGAAAGAAGAGAGACTGTAGGGACTCCGAGAAAAGAGTCCTGGAAGCATGGCCCCACCAAGTTCACGACACCCATTGACGACGTGTCGGAGTGTTCTAATAGCAAGAGGTCCAAGGTTGCTGCACCCCAATTGAAGAAGGTCCCGGCAGGGCTGGCTGGCGTTGATGGTACTTTTACTATCAGTGCCACCCTTGATGGCAATTAGGAAAGCACGCTCGTTGCCTTCCTGCAGGCGAATATCGGTGTGTTTGCCTGGAAACCATCTAATATCCCCGATGTTCCTAGGGAGGTAATCGAGCACCACCTTGTTGTCTTCCCACAAGCCCGACCTGTCAAGCAAAAATTTCGGAGGCAGGCCTTGGAGAGGCAGCAATTCATTGCAGAAGAGATCAAGAAACTTGAGGCAGTTGGTATGGTCAGAGGAATATTGCACCCCACGTGGTTAGCAAATCCAGTGGTGGTCCAGAAGGCTAATGAGAAGTGGAGGCTTTGCATAGATTTCACAGATCTCAACAAGGCTTTCTAGAAAGACACATTTCCCTTGCCGTGCATCGACTAGATTGTGGATTCCACTTGAGGTTGTGATTTTCTCTCCTTTCTGGACGCATACTCTGGGTATCACCAAATCTTCATGTCCATGGAAGATGAAGATAAGACGTCATTTATCACTCCTTGTGGTACGTACTGGTTTGTCCGCATGCCATTTGGATTAATGAGTGTTGGGTCCACTTTTGCAAGGGCAATCCGGATTGGTTTTGAGCCATGGTTACACAGAAACATAGAAGCCTACATGGACAATATTGTGGTCATGACCAAGGATAAGCCACCCTTATTCAGGATTTGTAAGAGACATTTGATAATCTACACAAGATCCATCTGAGACTCAACCCAGAGAAGTGTCTATTTGGTGTTCCCTGCGGCAATTGCTTGGTTTCTTTGTATCCCATCGCGGGTTTGAAGCCAACCCCGACAAGATCAAAGCCATCGAACAGATCCAAGTGCCAAGGAAAGTTAAGGATGTGGGGCGCCTGACGGGATGTGTTGCCGCGCTAAGTAGATTCATCCCCAAGTCTGCCGAGCGTGGCCTGCCGTTCTTCAAATTTTTGAAGAAGGCAGGTCCTATGAAGTGGACCCCAAAAGCTGATGCAGCTTTGCAAGAGTTGAAGGCCTACTTGTCCTTTGTGCCTAGCTTGGTTTCTCCAAAACACAGGAGCCGTTGTTGCTATACTTGGCGGCAACCAACCAAGTGGTCAAGGTAGGAAGTGAGCTGAAACAGCTGAGATAGAAAGGGATCAAGACAACAATGAGCACGGCAATGAGAGCAACCCAAGGATGCGTCAAGGAAGATAGTGGTGCACCGTCCAGTCTACTTCATCAGCTCCTTGTTGTAGGGGCTAGGTCGAGGTACTCTGGCATGGAGAAGTTGATCTTTGGTCTCATTACGCCCTGAAGGAAACTTCACCACTACTTCCAAGCCCATGAGACCATGGTTATTACTCACTTCCTGTTGCAAAGGATACTCCGAAACCCTGAGGCTACCGGCAAAATAGTGGAGTGGGCTTTGGAGTTATCCAGGTTTGGTTTCAAGTTTGATAGTACATCAACTATTCAGAGCAGGGTGTTGGCAGAGTTTATTGCAGAATGGACGCCAACCCCTGATGAGGAAGTGACAAAAATAGTTGTCCCCAGCAAGGAATCACCCCAGCTGGCGTGCTTGTTGTTGGTCCCTCCGGGGAGCACTTGAAGTACGTCGTCCAAATGCATTTTGTTTGGGAAGAAGCAACCAATAATACAACTGAGTATGAAGGGCTGCTTGCCGGGCTCAGGATTGTAGCCGAATTGGGAATTAAGAAGCTGATCATTCGAGGAGGTTCACAACTTGTGGTGAGACAAGTCAACAAGGATTATCAAAGTCCATTGATGGAGGCATATGCCGAGGAAGTGAGGAGATTGGACGAGCGCTTTGACACATTGCAAATGGAGCACGTACCCCAAGCGGAAAACAGCATAGCTGATCATCTGTCAAAGTGTGCTGCACATAAGCTTCCTATGGAACCAAGAACTTTTGTTCTCCATCTCTCTCAACCCTTCGTATCCCCAACAACAATGGCATGGAAGAGGAGAATGTTGGAATACGGTAAGCCTCTCCCAGTAGATCCATCCGCTCCCGGCAGAGACCCTGCCGGAAACAACTCCTCACAGCCTTCCAGACCACGACCTCCAGCCGGGTCCACGAACCCCGTGAACGAGGTTGGTGCTCCCATAGCCGAGGAGGGGCCTCTAGTCATCATTGCTGAGCCCCATGCTCCAACTTGGGCAAGGCACATTGTCCACTTTGTCCAAACCGGAGAGCTTCCCAGCGACCTAGATGAAGCTAAGAAAGTAGCCCGACAGGACATTATGTACCAGTTTGTCGATGACACTCTGTACAGAAGGAGGACCAACAGTGTGAAGTTGAAGTGTGTCTGCTGGGAAGAAGGAAAGGAACTGCTGGCTGAGATTCACAGAGGAATGTGTGGCTCCCACATTGGATCAAGAGCATTAGTTGGAATGCATTCCGGCAAGGACTCTATTGGCCCACAGCCCTCCAAGATGCGGTTGAGCTAGTCACGACATGTGAAGCCTGTCAGTTCCATCCTAAGAAAACACACCTGCCTGCCCAAGCTCTTCAAACAATCCCTCTATCATGGACATTTTTGGTCTGGGGGCTTTGAATTCTTGTTCGTTGCCATCGACAAGTTTACAAAGTGGCCAAAAGTGACTCCTGTGAGAAAGGTGACTGCTCAGTTAGCTATCAATTCTTGAAAGAATTGGTGTGTCATTTTGGAGTTCCGACAAGGATCATCACCGACAACGGCACCCAGTTCATGAGCCACGCCTTCATGCAATATGTTCATGCCCTTGGATGCAAGATCTCATTTTCCTCTGTGGCACACCCCCGGAGCAATGGACAAGCTGAGAGGGCGGACGCTGAAGTGCTTTGTGGATCTAATGCCCAAGATGCAGCTATATCTCCCACGTGTCGAGGCACGACTTAGAGGCATAACCGCATTTTGGTATTGTCGCAAGAAGGGTCATCTTCACACAATCCCATGTACAAGAACAAGGAAGTAAATAGTTGGCTTATTACAATCGCCACGTCAAACAACGATAAAAAATATTCATACATCAATCAGAGTACACACAAGGTCCGACTACAGACAAATCAAAATGAAAATAAGACAACCCTAAATGCTAAAACCCGGTTGTCCCAGCTAGGCAGCACTGTTATCATTCGGAAAAGGAACATAGTAATGGCCATGGACTTCGTCGAATTCCCACTTGAGCTCGGTGGTATCACCTGCACTGCTATCATCGGCACCTGCAACTATATTGGTAGTATCTGTGAGTCACGAGGACTCATCAATCTCAAAACCTGCGAGATCAAGACAATTTAAGCTTATAGGTAGGATGTGGTTATGAGGTGGAGCTGCAGCAAGCACTAAGCAAATATGATGGCTAACATACGAGTATAAGAGTAAGATGAGAAACTATGCAACGGTCATAAACTAGAAGTGATCAAGAAGTGATCCTGAACTACTTACGTTCAAACATAACCCCACCGTGTTCTCTTCCCGAACCTCGTCGAAAAGAGACCATCATGGTTACACACGATGTTGGTGTATTTTAATTAAGTCAAGTGTCAAGTTCTCTACAACCGGATATTAACAAATTCCCATCTGCCACATAACCGCGGGCACGGCTCTCGAAAGTTTAAACCCTGCAGGGGTGTCCCAACTTAGCCCATGACAAGCTCATGATCCGCGGAGACAATCCTCCATCGTGGGACCCTCCGATCAGACTCGAAATCCCGATGAACAAGACATTTCGACAATGGTTAAACAAGTCCAGCAAGACCTCTTGACGTGCCGACACCCTGATAGTAGCCGTACGTATCTTGTCTCAGGCCACAAATGGATGGGTCAAGCTACGAGCCAAACCTATCCTCGAGTTTCCTCATGGTGGGCCCGCAGGTTGCCCGGTTCAGACCAACACTCATGCGGAGCACCGACCCAGGGGGTTGATTAAGTCCTCGGGTTAAATACTCCCTATGAAAAAAAATTGTTATTAGTCAAATGGTAAAACCAAAGTTGGGCCTTGCTAGAAGAGCTTTATTCTAAGCGAACTGTCAAGAGGGGCCCATAAACCCTCACCGTGTTGGCGACGCAAAATCAAGGAACATAACACTGGTATGACAGAAAAGTAAGGCAGCAAGAGTGGAACAAAACACCAAGAAAAAGGCCAAGCCTTCCACCCTTTTCCAAGTGTATAGATGCATTAAACTAAATAAGAGATATTGGGATATCCCAACATATCCATGCTCCAACATGGAACAACATGCACAGAACATGCAACTAGGAACGCTATAAGAGGGGCTGAGCAAAAGTAGTAACATAGCCAAACAATGGTTTGCTAGGAAGGTGTGTTAGGGGATTGACATGGCAATATGGGAGGCTTGGTAAACAAGTGGTAGGTAGCGTGACATAGCGATAGAGCGAACAACTAGCAAGCAAAGATAGATGTGATATTGGGTGTAATGATCATCTTGCGTGCAAAGTTCATAGAGTTGTCGAAAGTTTGCTCCCCGTAAACATACTCGACAGGATCCTCGTTCACGAACTCGTCTCCCGGCTCTTCCCAAAGCAAGAACACAAGCAACGGAACAACAATAAATCACGGTGCCATGCACAAGCAACATGATGCAAGACACGGCATGGGATTCAAGATATGATGTGCAATGCATATGGGTACTCTAGAAGGGAAAATATGATCATGGCATCAACTTGGCAAACCAAGCATTCCACTGGAAAGGTTGAGAGATTTTGATAGGAATCGATATAAATATCACTGGAAACGGATGCACTGTTTGCAAATGACGAGCAAAACAAGACCAAAGCAAAATTAAGCTTAACAACATCATATCACTTAAAATGCATCATGAGGATATGCTACATCACTCCAACATAAAAAAATCACATGGCAGTGAAGTAAAAGTGAAACTCTACAAATCATGAACACTGAGCTCCTGGTAGAACTCACTAGAGCATGTCTAAAATAGAATGGCAAAAATGAAAATGACAATCAGTTTACAGACATTGCAGTTTTTCAGTGATCATGACAGAAACAACATCAGGTAGCAATGTTTAGAGCTAGCAAACTACATGCTACAGGAACATATCATAGAAAATAAGGGCATGGCATGCTAGTAATGAAGCCAAATAACAAAACTCCCTTACTGAACTTGAGCCAAAGATGCACATAAAAGATGGTAGCATCAATGATAACATGGCAAGTGATATGAAACAGGTTACAGACTTAGAGGAAATCATACATGGCAGAAACAGATTCATGATAGCAACTTTGCAAGCTTGTGCCACTCACCACATAGCATTTCATGGCATAACAAAGCAAATAACAGTAAACAGACACATTTATGAAGCAAACATGGCAATATCATGGTCATCGGGTGCATGGATCACTAGCGAAACACATGGCAAAAATGCACTTCCTGTTAATACACCGACAACAATGATATTTACCAAAAGGAGAGCATCGTAATGACAAACTACAGTACCCCATAATTACAACCAAAGGCATGAATGGATTGAGCATAACTATATCTTCAAAACACCCTTAATGAAATTCATCAATATATGCATGGATATACTTGTGGCAACAAGTCAACATAGCAACCTAATGTGACAGGAAAAAACTAAGTAGCTGAAAAGAACAACATCAATTGGCCTACTTGGCATGCTTGTGCTAGTCACCACAGAGCACATAAAAATACAAGGATTGCACCACCGTAAAGATGGCATGAAGATGTTCCTAAAACATTTAGACATGATGCTCAAAATATAAGCATGCAAAATGCCATGAAAAAGACAAAACAACAAGTTATAATAGTTTCCAGCAGACAACATCATTTTCCAATTTTGCAACGAAGATTAGGGTACCAATATGGACAGTAACATACATGCCAATGAAACTAGCATGTAGAGCATTGCAAGATGAACATTTCGGTATAACATACGCACAAATTGGAGCTCCGAGCACGGAGATATGACATGGCAAATATGCACACATGAAGTAACAGACCCGTGGACTCTGCAAAATTTAGAACTCAGGAAAGTCAATGCGGAGCGGGTCGGGTGAGGTGGAGCAGAGCGGGTCCGGGCACGGATCAGTTTGGAGGTGGACCCGGGCAGAGGCGGCTCGCCGACGAGGAGCGGGATGGCCGGAGGCGGTGGGGGTCGCCTGAGGAGGGGCGGCGGGAACCGGATTCGGGGCGCCAGGGGCCGGATCTGGCCGGAGGAGGGCGTGGCGCATGGGGAGGTGAGGCACGGCGTGGCGGCGGCGCGCGGCGACAGTGCTCCGGCGCGACGGCAGGGCGGCGAGCTCGGGCGCAGGGCAGCCCCCGCGCGTGGCGGCGCGGGGTGCCGGGCTGGGGGCGGAGGTGGGCGGCTTGGGCGATGTGGCGGATGGCGGTTGGCTGCGGGGGCAGCGCGAACGTGTCCAGCGCGGTCAGACGTGTCCGACGGCGAGGTGGAGGAGGAGGCTTGGGTTTTTGCCCGGAAATTTCGGAAGGGGAGGCCTATTTATAGGTTGAGGGAGCTAGGAGAGTCCGAATGAGGTGCATTTTTCGCACACACGATTGTGATCCAATGAGGGATAGCATGGAGGGGGTTTTGATGGGCTAGTGGGCTTTTATGAAGGGGTATTGACATCCAAAGAGAGAGGGTTTTCGGCGGTTACACGGTTAACCGTTGGGGCATCAAACGACCTCCAAATGGAACGAAAATTTGACAGGCGGACTACCGGTGATATACCAAGGCCACACGACAACTCTCGGCCCATTCCGAGAAGGTTTTTCTCCCACTCATGAAACGAGATCTGAGAGGTGCAACGGGTGCATGTGGGAGTGTCGGATTCCGAAACGGACAACGGGGAAAATGACTGAATGCAGGAGACGGACACGAATGCAAAAGAGATGCACATGATGACATGATATGAAATGCATGACGTGAACAAAATGCAAAAAGAAAGACAAAACACAACCACAGAGGATATAACATATAACATAGCCGGAAATGGCAAGAGTTGGAGTACAATTCCGAAATATTACATTCGGGGCGTTACAATGGACTCAAGACAAGAACTTTTGATACACTTGAGAAGCACGGCAGGTGGTGGATCGATGAGCTACTCGTAGTTCTCTAGTCTCTTAGAACGACACCAAACCGAGCTACCAGGTAGACTCCCTTCTCCCTGGTCTACGGGGCAGAAGTAGTTATCCCCACGAAAGTCATTTACGAATCACCTCGCCTACGATGAAGTAGCGCAAATCAGCACCGACATGACATCGCTGTGCTACTTGAGGAGAACTGTCTCCGGGCTGCTGCGCGTGCTGCACACTACCAGCAAGCCCTGCGTCGCTATCATAGCCACAAGGTTCATGCCTAGTGTTTTGAGGAAGGTGACCTTGTCCTTCAGCGCGTTTAGTCCGCCAAGTGTACACACAAGTTGTCACCGAAGTGGGAAGGCCCTTACCAGGTAGTACGAGTCACCAGACCTGGTGTAACGCCCTCAATGCGGCTATAGCTCCCACGTGTCGAGGCACGACTTAGAGACATAACCGCATTGAAAGCAATGTCGCAAGTTAGGTAATCATTACAACATCCCATGTAATATGATAAAAGGGGGAGATACATAGTTGGCTTACACTCGCCACGTCACATCAGAGAACATGAATAACATCCATCATACAAACACTCCTGGCCCTACTACGGCGCCAAAATAGAAGAAAACCCAACATGCGACAAGGCCCTGAATCGAACCCCAACTAGGCACCACTACTGATCATCAGGAAAAGACACGTAGTAACACTGAGAGTCCTCGTCGAACTCCCACTTGAGCTCGTACTCATCACCTAGAGCGGAATCACCTGGACCTGCATCTGGAGTTATAGTATCTGTGAGCCACAGGGACTCAGCAATCTCGCACCCTCGCGATCAAAACTATTTAAGCTTATAGGAACGATGAGGCAAGTATATGTGGAGCTGCAGCAAGCGTCTATCATATGTGGTGGCTAACTTATACGCAAAAGAGAGCGAGAAGAGGAGGCAAAGCGCGAGCGAGAATCTAGAAGAACAACCTGCGCAAGCATAACTCCAACACCGTGTCCACTTCCCGGGCTCCGCCGAGAAGAGGCCATCATGGTAACACACTCAGTTGATTCATTTTAATTAATTAAGGTTCAAGTTCTCTACAACCGGGCATTAAAAAATTCCCATCTGCCCATAACCGCGGGCACGTCTTTCAAAAGTTCAATCCCTGCAGGGGAGTCCCAACTTAGCCCATGACAAGCTCTCACGGTCAATGAAGGAATAGACCTCCACCCGAGACACACCGATCAGACTTGGTAACCGGTACAACAAGACAATTCGACAGGTTAAAACAAGACCAGCAACACCGCCTGAATGTGCCGACAAATCCCGATAGGAGCTGCACATATCTCTTTCTCAGGGCACACTCAGATGAGCGCTCCATACAACTAAAACCAAACCTCGAGTTTCCTCGAGGGGGCGCTGCACAGGACTCTAGTTTGGACCAACACTCAGAGGAGCACTGGCCCGGGGGGGGTTAAAATAAGATGACCCTTGAGTCTGCAGAACCCAAGGGAAAGAAAAGGCTAGGTGGCAAATGGTAAGACCAATGTTGGGCATTGCTGGAAAAGCTTTAATCAAGGTGAACTATCAAGGGGTTCCCATTATAACCCAACCGCGTAAGGAACGCAAAATCCGGGAACATAACACCGATATGACGGAAACTAGGGCGGCAAGAGTGGAACAAAAAACTAGGCGAGAGGCCGAGCCTTCCACCCTTTACCAAGTATATAGATGCATTAAGATAACATAGCAATATAATGATATCCCAACAAGCAAATAAAAGAGGTCCCAACAAGGAACGGCCTCCAAACTTTACCTGCAACTAGCAACGCTATAAGAGGGGCTGAGCAAAGCGGTAACATAGCCAATCAACGGTTTGCTAGGACATGGTGGGTTAGAGGTTTGACATGGCAATTGGGAGGCTGACAAGCAAAAGGTAGGCATCGTAGCAATGGCATAGCAAGAGCGAGCAAACTAGCATAGCAAAGATAGTAGTGATTTCGAGGGTATGATCATCTTGCCTGCACAGTTGTCAGAGTTGGTTGGATCCTCACAAGCAAACTCAACGGGCTCCTCGGTAGCGAACTCATCTCCTGGCTCTACCCAAGCAAGACAAACAAGCAACAAGGATACAATCAACCACGTGCAAGCTCAAACAATAAGATGCAAAGATGGTATGCTATGCGGGATGCGATGCGGGATGCAAAATGCAAGATATGACAGGAAATGCATGAACCTGGCCTCAACTTGGAATTCCAAGGGTGGCACTGGAAATAGGGGATGAAATCGCTTGAAAACGATATAAAGATCATCGGAATCGGAGTTACGGTTTGGAAATGGCAAGCGTTTTAAGATATGACACCGGTCTGCGATTTACAGCAAGTAGGCATCTAGTTGCAACGAAATGAACATGCTACAGCCACCAAACATGACAACGAAATACATGGCAGGGATGCACACAAGATGCTTAACAAAAGACTAGCACTGAGAGACGGCCAATCCATCCATTATGAGGTTCAAACAAGCATGGCAAAAACGCAAATGCAAAACAGATTCCAGACTTAGTGAAATTAACACTTGTCTGAAATTTCAGATCACGAAGCCCTCTTCGGAGCAGCAAAACAACATGATACATGAACTGAACATGACAAGTAAGAACATGGCATGGAGCTACTCAACAAGCTTAACAAAAGACCCAAAGTGACCTGGGGCCAAAAGGGTTCACAAAATATACTAACGGGCACACGAACATAGCTAAAACACAATCAGTTTTCAGACTTAGTGAAAACTGAGACATGCTGAAATATAACTCACGAAGGCATGTAAACGAGCTCGATGCACTCACTACGGTGCAAGTCATGGCAAGCCAAGCATACATCCATTGATAAGGCAAAAAATACAAGCTAGACATGGCAAGAACAAGGGCATAGCATGCACGGATCAACTACAATAACATCGGCAAAATCGCAAACGAGTTGACGATCTGCCCAGATTCACCACGAAGAAAAATCAGAGCTCGATTAACTCAAGCTAGGGTGCTTCATAATTGCAAACAAAGACATGGATGGATAGAGCATAACATGATTAACAAAACTCCTTTACTGATCATCCTCAAAAGAGGCACGGATCACTAGGAAACAACTGAACATATGGCATCATGAACTAAATAATCCCAGACTTAGTGAAAACAACTAAGTCCCGGAAAACAGATTTACCGGGTGCCTCACTTTGCAAGCTTGCACAAGTCACCACACACATCCTAAAAATGCATGGGTTGCACCTCTGGAAAGAAGACAAAATCCTTAACAAAACATATGAAGGACTCACAGGCATATCATGCACACAATAATCATGGCAAAAATGACAAAAGTCTAAGATGAACTAGCAGATTTGACAATTAACTCACGAAGCCTCCTTCTAGCAGCATTTTGGGCATCAAGAGGAACTCAAATGAAAATGATGCAATGGAATGAAAATGAAGATGAACTCAAGATGAACTCGGAGCTACGGATGCAAAGTTACGGGTGGTCAAAGTATGCACAAAAATTTTAAGGTTAGGGACGAAAAGTCAACCGAGATGAATTTCTCAGATCTGGATCCAGACCTGCACGCTTCCCGATGCACGCTGGAGTTACTGTAGAAGCTCGCCGGACTTGACGGGGAAAAAGGCCGGCGTGGGAGGTGGAGGAAGAGGACGGCGGGGCCCGGCCGGATCCGAGGCGCGGTGAGGCCGGGCAGCGGGG
>NC_041382.1:438099354-438108764 GCF_002162155.2 Triticum dicoccoides
GTCGGCTGCGCCACGTGGCGGGCGCGGAGTGGACGAGAGGCGGCGGCGGACGTGTATGGCTAGGCCCCGGACATGTCCGTCGGCGCGGATCTGCTTTTTTTTTAGACTAGGGTTTGGATGGGGAAAAAGATCCGAATTTGGAGGGGTGCTATTTATAGGCATAAGTGGAGCTAGGAGAGTCCAAATGAGGTGCGGTTTTCGGCCACGCGATTGTGATCGAACGCTCTAGGACATGGAGCAGAGTTTGGTAGGTTTTGGGCCAAATTGGAGGGGTGTTGGGCTGCAACACACACGAGGCCTTTTCGGTCCCTCGGTTAACCATTGGAGTATCAAACGAAGTCCAAATGATACGAAACTTGACAGGAGGTCTACCGGTAGTAAACCAAGGCCGCTTGGCAAGTCTCGGTCCAATCCGGAAATGTTTAATCCTCACACACGAAAGAAAGCTAGAAATGGCCACCGGAGGAGAACGAAGCGCCGGAATGCAAAACGGACAACGGGGAAAATGCTCAAATGCATGAGATGAACACGTATGCAAATGCAATGCACACGATGACATGATATGAGATGCATGAAAACGAAAACAACACACGGAGACAAAGACCCAAACCCGAGAAATAAATATAACTTAACGCCGGAAACGGCAAGAGTTGGAGTACAAATTGGGAAAGTTACATCCGGGGTGTTACAACACTCCACCACTACGAAAAGATCTCGTCCCGAGATCTAGGACTGAAAGAACTCCGGGTACTCAGAACGGAGGTGATCCTCGCGTTCCTAGGTAGCTTCACGGTCAGAATGGTGTGACCACTTGACTTTGAGAAATTTGATTGACTTGTTGCGGGTCTTGCGTTCAGTCTCTTCAAGAATAGCAACTGGGTGCTCACGATAGGACAGATCTTCTTGGAGCTCAATGTTCTCGAAGTTGATGGTGCGGTCAGGAGTCTTGAAGCACTTTCGAAGCTGAGAGACATGGAACACGTCATGAACATTTGCAAAGTTTGAAGGAAGCTCGAGTTGATAGGAAAGGTCGCTTCTCTTGCTGACAATCTTGAAAGGTCCCACGTATCTAGGGGCAAGCTTCCCTTTGATACCGAAGCAACGAGTACCTTTCATAGGAGAGACACGGAGGTAAACATGATCTCCGATCTCGAAAGCCAAATCACGGTGCTTACTATCATAGTAGCTCTTTTGGCGGGATTGGGCTCCTTTGAGGTTATCATGAATGACTTTGCACATTTCTTCTGCCTCTGTGATTAAGTCATTACCCAGCAGCTGACGTTCACCGGTTTCAGACCAGTTAAGGGGGGTACGGCACTTCCTGCCATACAGAATTTCAAATGGGGCCTTTCCCGAACTTGCTTGAAAACTATTGTTGTAGGAGAATTCAGCATAAGGAAGACAATCCTCCCACTTCATGCCGAAGGAGATCACACAAGCCCTGAGCATATCTTCAAGAATCTGGTTGACACGCTCGACTTGACCGCTTGTTTGAGGATGGAAAGCTGTGCTGAAGCGGATGTTGGTGCCCATGGCCTTCTGAAAAGAATCCCAAAACTTCGAGGTAAAGATGCTGCCACGGTCTGAAGATATCACTTGAGGAATACCGTGCAGAAAGACAATGCGAGAGGTATAGAGTTCCGCCAATTGAGCTGCCGTGATCGACTCTTTGATAGGCAGAAATTGAGCCACTTTGGTGAGTTTATCGATGACAACAAATATAGCATCATTGCCACGCTTGGACTTTGGAAACCCAGTCACGAAGTCCATTTCAATGTGGTCGAACTTCCATTCTGGAATGGCAAGAGGTTGGAGGAGACTAGCTGGCTTTTGGTGTTCTGCCTTCACTCTTCTGCAGACATCACATTCATTCACGAATTGAGCGATCTCGCGCTTCATTCGAGTCCACCAATAAGCTTTCTTGAGGTCCTGATACATCTTCGTGCTCCCAGGGTGGATGGAGAGGAGAGAATTGTGAGCCTCGTTCATGATCACTTTACGAAGTTCACCTTTGGGCACAACAATACGATCCTCGAAGAAGAGAGTGTCCTTGTCATCAAGGCGGTAGCACTTGTACTTGGACTGACTCTTGGCAATCCCAATCTTCACCTTTTTCACCATAGCATCAAGAAGCTGGGCTTGGCGAATCTGGTCTTCTAAGGTAGGAGAGACTTGAAGGTTGGCGAGGAAACCTTGAGGAACAACTTGCAGATTAAGTTTACGGAAAGCTTCACAAAGCTCGGGTTGATAAGGCTTGAGAATCAAACTGTTGCAGTAGGCCTTTCTGCTCAAAGCGTCAGCAATCACATTGGCCTTGCCTGGAGTATACTTGATACTCGGATTATACTCTTGAATCATTTCGACCCATCGAGTTTGCCTTAGGTTGAGATTAGGCTGAGTGAAAATGTACTTGAGACTCTTGTGATCGGTGAAAATGTCCACTTTTCTTCCCAATAGAAGATGTCTCCAAGTCAACAGAGCATGCACAACTGCCGCCAACTCGAGGTCATGAGTGGGGTAGTTCTTCTCATTAGGCTTCAACTGGCGAGATGTATAAGCAACAACTTTCTTCTCTTGCATCAAAACTGCGCCAAGACCTTGGAGAGAGGCATCACGAAAGACCTCGTACGGCTTGGATTCATCAGGTGGAGTCAGAACTGGAGCAGTGATCAACTTCTCTTTCAAAGTGTTGAAAGCAATATCACACTCCGGAGACCAAACGTACTTGACGTGCTTCTGAAGAATATTTGAGAGAGGCTTCGCGATCTTAGAAAAGTTTTTAACGAATCTTCGGCAATAGCTTGCGAGACCGAGAAAATTTCGGAGTTGTTTCACGTTCTGAGGAGGTTCCCAATTCACAATTGTAGACACCTTCTCAAGATTCACGGCAATGCCCATGGCAGAGATGATATGACCAAGATAAAGAACCTCATCGAGCCAAAATTCACACTTGGAGAACTTGGCGTAGAACTGATGTTCCCTAAGCTTATCAAGAACCAAACGCAAGTGCTTGGCATGATCTTGGTTGTTCTTGGAGAAAACCAGAATGTCGTCGAGATAGACCAAAACAAAGTCAATGGTGTAGGCGTTGAAGATGAAGTTCATCATGCGAGAGAACGTCGGAGGAGCGTTGGCGAGGCCAAAAGACATGACGGCGTATTCATATGAACCAAAACTTATTGCGAATGCTGTCTTAGGAATATCTTCTTCACGAATGCGAATCTGGTGATAACCCATACGGAGATCAAGCTTGGAGAATACTTGGGCACCTTTGAGTTGTTCGAACAGCTCATTGATGTTGGGAAGTGGGTATTTGTTCTTGATGGTCTTCTTGTTCACTGGACGGTAATCAACACAAATCGGTCCGTTCCATCCTTCTTCTTCACAAAAAAAACACCACAACCCCACGGAGAAGTACTAGGCCGTATAAGAAACATTCTTTCTTGCTCATCGAGTTGCTTCTTCAGCTCCTTCAACTCTTCAGGTCCGAGCTTGTAAGGATGTTTGCACACAGGTTCCGTGCCAGGCTCAAGTGCAATAACGAATTCCACTGGCCGGTGCGGAGGCATTCCTGGGAGCTCTTCTGGAAAGACGTCTTGATATTCGCAAACGACAGGAATTTGAGAGATGGCATCCAATTCACCCTTCTCATTGAGAGAAAACAGGCGGATAGTATTATCCTGAGCGGCAAAGACAATTACATCCTCAGACGAATGAGTCAATTGAATCTGCCTGGCAGCACAATCAAGATGAGCCTTGTGCTTAGAAAGCCAATCCATCCCGAGAATAAGATCGATATCCGAGTTACCAAGAACAATTGGGGAAGAAAGGAACTTGTAGTCACCCAATGTGATAGTAACCTCAGGGACGCATGTGTTAGCTATCATCTGCTTGCCCGGTGACACAATTTGCAAGGAACTTTGCAGATACTGATAATCACACTCATACTTTGATGCAAACAGTTTGGAAATGAAGCAATGCGATGCACCCGTGTCAAAAAGAACTTTTGCAGGAACATCGTTAACAGGAAGGTTACCCATAATCACATCTGACGAGTCCTCTGCTTGGGCTGCATTCACCATATTGACCTTGGCGTACTTGGGCTTATGCTTGACCACAGCTGTACTTGCCGATCTGACAGGAGGAGGAGGAGGAAGACGCCTCTGGTTGAGACACTTGTTGGCATAGTGACCCTTCTGTTGGCACTTGTTGCACGTGACCTCTGAAAGCGGACGGTGATACGGAGCACTCGATCTTGGAGCTAGAGACGAAGTCTTGTTCTGAAAGCCTGGGTTGGGTGGGTGGGAAGAACCACTGCCACCTTTACTCTTCTACCGATATGGCTGACGGAACGGAGGAGGAGGAAGCCAAAACTTCTGCTGCTTGGCCACTTGAGTAGAGGAAGAAGGAGTAACATCTCTGACTCGCTTCCTGGAAGCATCACACCTCAACTGAGCAGCCTCTTGCTTCAGTGCCATGTTGTAGAACTCATCGTATCTCAAGGACTCGAAGAGAACAAGAGCGAGCTGAATATCTTCTCTGAGACCACCCCTGAACTGATATATCATGCTCTTCTCATCAGGAACATCCTACTTGGCAAAGCGGGCAAGCTTCTGGAACAACTTGTTGTAGTCATAGACAGACAAAGAGCCTTGCTTCAGATTGCGGAATTCCTCACGCTTGCTTTCAACCACGCTCTACGGAATATGATGAGCTCGGAAATCTCGACGGAAATCATCCCAAGTGATAACACGTCCACCTCTGGAATCCCTGTACTGCTGGAACCATTCTGCAGCTTGATCTTTGAGTTGGAAGGAAGCGAACTTGACAAAGTCCTTAGGCCTGACGTTGCTGCACTTGAAATGCTTACACAGATCCACAAGCCAATCGTCAGCATCGGTTGCCTCAACACAATTGCTGAAAGTCTTTGGCCCATTAGCAAGGAACTGGTTGAGTGTGGCAAAGTGACTCTGATTGCTGCCTTGATTCCCTTGACTGCCTTGATTGCGCTCTTGTAGAATTTGCATGATCAGCTGTGTGTTTGCATTGGTTGCGGCCATCACAGCTTGCCATGCCTTTGTAGGAGGTGGAGGCGGTGGCGGATCAGGATTCGGAGTCGTGCGCGTTGGAGGAGCCATCTTGAAGAGGTTGACCACCATTAGCACATTGACAGAAAATATTGAAGCTGAATCCAACGGAATGAAAATTGCAACATAGAGTCTTCACATCCGAACAAAATGAACGAATGCACTCCTCTTCAAATGGTCACATATCCATAAATTGAGAAGCCACGTAGAATTAAGGTAGAGAAACAAATCCACAAGGTACAGATCAAGAACGAATAATCGGTAAGAAATCCCAATCTCAAACCAATATTCGTGGAAGAAGAACCAGAGCTACTAGAATTCCCACCTATGAAACTCCCGAACCTTTCCGGTTATGAAATCAGGTGTTGGGGATACAGGGGAAGCATAATATCTCACCCAAACTAGCAAATCCTACATCCAACTGTATCCATCCTTCAACACATAACCGAGAAAAACTTCGGAAACCATCTACCTCAACCTTCGAAAAGCATCCGTTATACAAGTTATGGCGATACTCCCGAACTCCCGCCCCAGTACTGGGTGGCGTCGAGGTTATCTCACCAACGAACTGCATAAAAGAGATTTTCGATGTCGGCGAACATATCTCAAGTATTCCAGAATCGCAACGATAAAATTATGATGACAACACCTCAGAGCTCAACTCCCCGGGACACTTCCACTAAACCCCTGACAGGAGGCACCAAGTCAATGTTCTCATCATAAGCCAACGGAACGATTCCAAGATACTCGCGTGATCCTAAAAAAATTTTTTAGTGAAATTTGAGAAGAGAAGAGTCAAAACTCTACGTCAGGATGCCTTACCAGAGCGATGAGGAGACTGGGAAGTAAAAAGAATTCCTAATCTCTCCGATATATAATTCCTAAAGACTCAAAACATTTTTCTAGACACAACACGACCTCTAAAAACGATCAAGCAATGGGGCTCCTAAGGTCGGGGAAGGCTCTGATACCAACTTGTAACGCCCTCGATGCGGCTATAGCTCCCACGTGTCGAGGCACGACTTAGAGACATAACCGCATTGAAAGCAATGTCGCAAGTTAGGTAATCATTACAACATCCCATGTAATATATGATAAAAGGGGGAGATACATAGTTGTCTTACACTCGCCACGTGACATCAGAGAACATGAATAACATCCATCATACAAACACTCATGGCCCGACTACGGCGCCAAAATAGAAGAAAACCCAACATGCGAAAAGGCCCTGAATCAAACCCCAACTAGGCACCACTACTGATCATCAGGAAAAGACACGTAGTAACGCTGAGAGTCCTCGTCGAACTCCCACTTGAGCTCGTACTCGTCACCTGCAGCGGAATCACCTGGACCTGCATCTGGAGTTATAGTATCTGTGAGCCACAGGGACTCAGTAATCTCGCACCCTCGCGATCAAAACCATTTAAGCTTATAGGAAGGATGAGGCAAGTATATGTGGAGCTGCAGCAAGCGTCTAGCATATGTGGTGGCTAACTTATACGCAAAAGAGAGCGAGAAGAGGAGGCAAAGCGCGAGCGAGAATCTAGAAGAACAACCTGCGCAAGCATAACTCCAACACCGTGTCCACTTCCCGGTCTCCACCGAGAAGAGGCCATCACGGTAACACACTCAGTTGATTCATTTTAATTAATTAAGGTTCAAGTTCTCTACAACCAGACATTAACAAATTCCCATCTGCCCATAACCGCGGGCACGGCTTTCGAAAGTTCAATCCCTGCAGGGGAGTCCCAACTTAGCCCATGACAAGCTCTCACGGTCAACGAAGGAATAGACCTCCACTCGAGACAGACCGATCAGACTCGGTAACCCGGTACAAGAAGACAATTCGATAGGTTAAAACAAGACCAGCAACACCGCCTGAATGTGCCGACAAATCCCGATAGGAGTTGCACATATCTCTTTCTCAGGGCACACTCAGATGAGCTCTCCATACAACTAAAACCAAACCTCGAGTTTCCCCGAGGGGGCGCTGCACAGGACTCTAGTTCGGACCAACACTCAGAGGAGCACTGGCCCGGGGGGGTTAAAATAAGATGACCCTTGAGTCTGCAGAACCCAAGGGAAAGAAAAGGCTAGGTGGCAAATGGTAAGACCAATGTTGGGCATTGCTGGAAAAGCTTTAATCAAGGCGAACTATCAAGGTGTTCCCATTATGACCCAACCGCGTAAGGAACGCAAAATCCGGGAATATAACTCCGATATGACGGAAACTAGGGCGGCAAGAGTGGAACAAAACACTAGGTGAGAGGCCGAGCCTTCCACCCTTTACCAAGTATATAAATGCATTAAGATAACATAGCAATATAATGATATCCCAACAAGCAAATAAAAGATGTCCCAACAAGGAACGGCCTCCAAACTTTACCTGCAACTAGCAACGCTACAAGAGGGGCTGAGCAAAGCGGTAACATAGCCAATCAACGGTTTGCTAGGAAATGGTGGGTTAGAGGTTTGACATGGCAATTGCGAGGCTGAAAAGCAAAAGGTAGGCATCGTAGCAATGGCATAGCAAGAGCGAGCAAACTAGCATAGCAAAGATAGTAGCGATTTCGAGGGTATGATCATCTTGCCTGCACAGTTGTCAGAGTTGGCTGGATCCTCACAAGCAAACTCAACGGGCTCCTCGGTAGCGAACTCGTCTCCCGGCTCTACCCAAGCAAGACAAACATGCAACAAGGATACAATCCACCACGTGCAAGCTCAAACAATAAGATGCAAAGATGGTATGCTATGCGGGATGCGATGCGGGATGCAAAATGCAAGATATGACAGGAAATGCATGAATCTGGCCTCAACTTGTAATTCCAAGGGTGCCACTGGAAAGAGGGGATGAAATCGCTTGAAAACGATATAAAGATCATCGGAATCGGAGTTACGGTTTGGAAATGGCAAGCGTTTTAAGATATGACACAGGTCTGCGATTTACAGCAAGTAGGCATCTAGTTGCAACGAAATGAACATGCTACAGCCACCAAACATGACAACGAAATACATGGCAGGAATGCACACAAGATGCTTAACAAAAGACTAGCACTGAGCGATGGCCAATCCATCCATTATGAGGTTCAAACAAGCATGGCAAAAACGCAAATGCAAAACAGATTCCAGACTTAGTGAAATTAACACTTGTCTGAAATTTCAGATCACGAAGCCCTCTTCGGACACAAAGTGACCTGGGGCCACTCAACAAGCTTAACAAAAGATCCAAAGTGACCTGGGGCCAAAAGGGTTCACAAAATATACTAATGGGCACACGAACATAGCTAAAACACAATCAGTTTTCAGACTTAGTGAAAACTGAGACATGCTGAAATATAACTCACGAAGGCATGTAAACGAGCTCGATGCACTCACTACGGTGCAAGTCATGGCAAGGCAAGCATACATCCATTAAGAAGGCACAAAATACAAGCTAGATATGGCAAGAACAAGGGCATAGCATGCACGGATCAACTACAATAACATCGGCAAAATCGCAAACGAGTTGACGATCTGCCCAGATTCACCACGAAGCAAAAGCAGAGCTCGATTGACTCAAGCTAGGGGGCTTCATAATTGCAAACAAAGACATGGATGGATAGAGCATAACATGATTAACAAAACTCCTTTACTGGTCATCCTCAAAAGAGGCACGGATCACTAGGAAACAAGCTGAACATATGGCATCATGAACTAAATAATCCCAGACTTAGGGAAAACAACTAAGTCCCTGAAAACAGATTTACCGGGTGCCTCACTTTGCAAGCTTGCACAAGTCACCACACACATCCTAAAAATGCATGGGTTGCACCTCTGGAAAGAAGACAAAATCCTTAACAAAACATATGAAGGACTCACAGGCATATCATGCACACAATAATCATGGCAAAAATGACAAAAGTCTAAGATGAACTAGCAGATCTGACAATTAACTCACGAAGCCTCCTTCTAGCAGCATTTTGGGCATCAAGATGAACTCAAATGAAAATGATGCAATGGAATGAAAATGAAGATGAACTCAAGATGAACTCGGAGCTACGGATGCAAAGTTACGGGTGGTCAAAGTATGCACAAAAATTTTAAGGTTAGGGACGAAAAGTCAACCGAGATGAATTTCTCAGATCTGGATCCAGATCCGCACGCTTCCCGATGCACGCTGGAGTTACTGTAGCAGCTCGCCGGACTTGACGGGGAAGAAGGCCGGCGTGGGAGGAGGAGGAAGAGGACGGCGGGGCCCGGCCAGATCCGAGGCGCGGTGAGGCCGGGCAGCGGGGCGAGGCCGCGGCGGGCGGCGGCGGCCGGCGAAGGAGCTCGGGCGGGCGG
>NC_041382.1:438109131-438131616 GCF_002162155.2 Triticum dicoccoides
CGTCGGGGGCCGGGCGCGGGCCTCCGCGGGCCGGCGGCGGCGTCGGTCGGCTGCGCCACGTGGCGGGCACGGAGTGGACGAGAGGCGGCGGCGGACGTGTATGGCTAGGCCCCGGACATGTCCGTCGGCGCGGATCTGCTTTTTTTTTAGACTAGGTTTTGGACGGGGAAGAAGATCCAAATTTGGAGGGGTGCTATTTATAGGCATAAGTGGAGCTAGGAGAGTCCAAATGAGGTGCGGTTTTCGGCCACGCGATCGTGATCGAACGCTCTAGGAGATGGAGCAGAGTTTGGTAGGTTTTGGGCCAAATTGGAGGGGTGTTGGGCTGCAACACACACGAGGCCTTTTCGGTCCCTCGGTTAACCGTTGGAGTATCAAACGAAGTCCAAATGATACGAAACTTGACAGGCGGTCTACCGGTAGTAAACCAAGGCCGCTTGGCAAGTCTCGGTCCAATCCGGAAATGTTTAATCCTCACACACGAAAGAAAGCTAGAAATGGCCACCGGAGGAGAACGAAGCGCCGGAATGCAAAACGGACAACGGGGAAAATGCTCAAATGCATGAGATGAACACGTATGCAAATGCAATGCACACGATGATATGATATGAGATGCATGAAAATGAAAACAACACACGGAGACAAAGACCCAAACCCGGGAAATAAATATAACTTAACGCCGGAAACGGCAAGAGTTGGAGTACAAATTGGGAAAGTTACATCCGGGGTGTTACAACACTCCACCACTACGAAAAGATCTCGTCCCGAGATCTAGGACTGAAAGAACTCCGGGTACTCAGAACGGAGGTGATCCTCGCGTTCCTAGGTAGCTTCACGGTCAGAATGGTGTGACCACTTGACTTTGAGAAATTTGATTGACTTGTTGCAGGTCTTGCGTTTAGTCTCTTCAAGAATAGCAACTGGGTGCTCACGATAGGAGAGATCTTCTTGGAGCTCAATGTTCTCGAAGTTGATGGTGCGGTCAGGAGTCTTGAAGCACTTTCGAAGCTGAGAGACATGGAACACGTCATGAACATTTGCAAAGTTTGAAGGAAGCTCGAGTTGATAGGAAAGGTCGCTTCTCTTGCTGACAATCTTGAAAGGTCCCACGTATCTAGGGGCAAGCTTCCCTTTGATACCGAAGCAACGAGTACCTTTCATAGGAGAGACACGGAGGTAAACATGATCTCCGATCTCGAAAGCCAAATCACGGTGCTTACTATCATAGTAGCTCTTTTGGCGGGATTGGGCTGCTTTGAGGTTATCATGAATGACTTTGCACATTTCTTCTGCCTCTGTGATTAAGTCATTACCTAGCAGCTGACGTTCACCGGTTTCAGACCAGTTAAGAGGGGTACGGCACTTCCTGCCATACAGAATTTCAAATGGGGCCTTTCCCGAACTTGCTTGAAAACTATTGTTGTAGGAGAATTCAGCATAAGAAAGACAATCCTCCCACTTCATGCCGAAGGAGATCACACAAGCCCTGAGCATATCTTCAAGAATCTGGTTGACACGCTCGACTTGACCGCTTGTTTGAGGATGGAAAGTTGTGCTGAAGCGGATGTTGGTGCCCATGGCCTTCTAAAAAGAATCCCAAAACTAGCAGATCTGACAATTAACTCACGAAGCCTCCTTCTAGCAGCATTTTGGGCATCAAGATGAAATCAAATGTAAATGATGCAATGGAATGAAATGATGTACTCGTCGAGGCAAAATTTTGATATATAATATGCCCAAATCGGAGCTACGGATGCAAAGTTACGGGCGGTCAAAGTATGCACAAAAATTTTAGGGTTAGGGACGAAAAGTCAACCGAGATGAATTTCTCAGATCCGGATCCATATCCGCACGCTTCCCGATGCACGCCGAAGTTACTGTAGCAGCTCGCCGGACTTGACGGGGAAGAAGGCCGGCATGGGAGGAGGAGGAAGAGGACGGCGGGGCCCGGCCGGATCCGAGGCGCGGTGAGGCCGGGCGGCGGTGGCGAGGCCGCGGCGGGCAGCGGCGGCCGGCGAAGGAGCTCGGGCAGGCGGCGGCGCGGTGCTCCGGAGTCGGGGAAGAAGGGAGGCGGCGGCGGCGCTCCTCTGGCCCGGGAGCGCGGCATAGGGGGGCGGGCGCGGGCCTCCATGGGCCGGCGGCGGCGGCGGTCGGCTGCGCCGCGTGGCGGGCGCGGAGTGGACGAGAGGTGGTGGCGGACGTGTCCGGCTAGGCCCCGGACATGTCCGTCGGCGCGGATCTCCTTTTTTTAGACTAGGGTTTGGACGGGGAAGAAGATCCGAATTTGGTGGGGTGCTATTTATAGGCATAAGTGGAGCTAGGAGAGTCCAAATGAGGTGCGGTTTTCGGCCACGCGATCGTGATCGAACGCTCTAGGACATGGAGGAGAGTTTGGTGGGTTTTGGGCCAAATTGGAGGGGTGTTGGGCTGCAACACACACGAGGCCTTTTCGGTCCCTCGGTTAACCGTTGGAGTATCAAACGAAGTCCAAATGATACGAAACTTGACAGGCGGTCTACCGGTAGTAAACCAAGGCCGCTTGGCAAGTCTCGGTCCAATCCGGAAATGTTTAATCCCCACACACGAAAGAAAGCTAGAAATGGCCACCGGAGGAGAACGAAGCGCCAGAATGCAAAACGGACAACGGGGAAAATGCTCGAATGCATGAGATGAACATGTATGCAAATGCAATGCACACGATGACATGATATGAGATGCATGAAAACGAAAACAACACACGGAGACAAAGACCCGAACCCGAGAAATAAATATAACTTACCGCCGGAAACGGCAAGAGTTGGAGTACAGATTGGGAAAGTTACATCCGGGGTGTTACACCTAGCGCAGTCCGTCTAGAGACCAGAGATGGCACTCAGTTGCAAAACTCATGGAATAGTGAGCATCTCCGCAAGTTCTACCCGTAAGGCGCGTCTGTCTTTCCCTGCCCAGCAGCCACCCTTTTGTACAGGCCTTGCCTCTGCTGCATGTAACCCCCTGCACAAAGCCGGGGCGATGACCCCATGCAAGAGAAAATAAAGAAGCCATGTTGGGGCCCCCCGAATGAGATTGCATGCAAGCATAAGCATTCCAAGATCACTACATAAGCATTTCATGAGCATCTGCATATGCATATAGATAGGATCGCATCCTGCATTCATTATCATCTACGTGAAGTTGCAGGTTCCTGCTGCGAACTTGGCTTTGACCTGGAGTGAGAAGATTGCCCGGCACTGCGGTCCCCGGCGAGCCAAGCAGATAACTTCTACCTCCTGTCCATTAGTGTTCTGTATAGCTATAACTTTGCATGAGAAAACATCGCCTCTCTTTTGATACTAAGGTGCTCCCATCCATGACTCAAACGTTGCTTCGGTCAGGATGGTCGCAGTGGCCTTTGGTAGAAAGGAGTTGGCGAGGGGCTGGTCCCTCTATCCGTTCCCCCGCAGACGCGCTCTCCTGCAGGCAAGAAGGGTACCGGCAAGATAGCCTACCAGGGAAAACTCATTTATTTTTATTAAAGAGGCATCTCACTTCTAGATGGGCATACACATGCGCGGGTTCCCAGCAAGGTTCATCTTTTTCTTTAATATGCTAATACAAGTACAAGCATTACAGAACACAAACATGAATTGGAGAGATTGCATTATTTGAATTAAAATTTGGCAGTCGCCTACAGATTTAAGATTGAAAAAAGATAAGTTCTCCATAATTCCCTTTCTTATACCTCTCCTCCTAGGCACGGCCGTCGAAGGCAAGGAGGGCAAAAGGAGCGCCTATGCGGGAGCCCAACCCGCTCCCATCGGGCTCCAGCAGAGGTAGCCCGGTGGGAACGGGAGCGCGAGGAAGGGAGCATGAGGGAACGCCTCAATGGAGAGCACGGTGAAAGGCGGCCCCATCAACCACCGTCACCAGGGCCAGCAGGACTCAGTGGGGCTAACGGAGCTGCAGCCCGAGAGGAAGCCTGCCAAGGTCCAGCTGGAAGACTATTGGAGGAGCCCGAGAGCACCATCCGCACCTCTGCATCCAACTCCCTGGCACACCACATTCTCGAGGAGGAGAAATAGATGAAGATGATGGTGCTGCCGCCTGATGAAGATGGTGCGGGCGATGATCAGCCAGAGTCAGAGTAGTCGCTGCCCCGCCCGCTGCGGTCGTCATCACCGTCACTGTCCTCCTCATCGCTTCCTCTCTAGGAGGAGCTTTCGTCGTCGATCGAACTCTCCGTGCAGCACCGACAACGACATCCTAAGCGCTCGAAGATCTTGATGTAGAGCAGGCTGTTCTCCATTAATTATGTGACCCTCCGAGAAGCCATGGGCACGAGCAAAGGTCTTCGAACCACGACTAAGATACATCACATGAGGGGCAGGGAAGTCGACGTCAACCCTCATACCTCCATTCCCATAGCCCGTCATGTGCAGCCGCAGAGCATGTGGTTGCTCGAGTTCCATCTCCCGCACAAAGGGAGTTGGGAGGCGAAGATGACCACACAGGGGCTTTTACAGCCTGATGATGAACTCCCGAGGTTGGTCACCGACGTGGCCGTCCATCGGGGGAGGAGCCGCCGGCAGGGGCACCACCAAGGCACCGCCCTGCCCTCTTCCTCCTCGAGCGCCACAGCGACTGCAACGTCGTCCCCTTCCTCCTCCCCACGCGGACGGTTCCATCGCCTTACGATCCAGGGCACGAGGGACGCACTGTCGAGTAGAAGCCCTCGTCGCCGCCGCCAAGACACCACCGCACCCTCGCCCTCTCACCGTGGCTAGAAGGACAGGGTTGCGGAGAAGAAGAAGAAGTGTGTGTAGAGAAGCGCCACTCCTGCCCCTTTTTATATGGAAACGCGGCAGGGGACTGGCTCCTAATACAGGAAACGGCCGCCCTGCTCCTCCAATACGGCCTCTCTGCACCCTTTGGGACTCTAAGAGTCGAGGACGACCCTCTGCTCCAACCATCGGCGCTCGGTTTTCAGCCATTGCACTCCTCCCCGTGCCCTCCGCATTCACCACCTACCATGCCCAATGCATGCGGAGCACGTGGGAGGTATATGCGAAACAGGAGGCAAGTGGGACAGCAATTTCCACCTCGTGATCGCGGGGCGAGAAGAATCCGCAGGACACGATCAAAGTTCCTCCACAACATTGCGCACGACGCACGGAGAAACCGTAAATTGGCCCGGAATCAAGGCTAATAACGAAGGAGACCTCAAGATACCAGCCTATTCATCAACCCTCGCATGTGCACTTATTAGGCCCTACCCCGGCGACGCTCGGCAGCATGTTCGAGGCAGGCCCGGGGGCTTCTGTAAGTGCAACAAACCCTGGGTCTATTGCCCAGACTATGCGCAGGCACGCGAACAAGATTGAAGCCCCAGCCCAAGCCAAGATGTACAAGAAACCAAGATATTCAAAGGACCAACATACAGATCAGAGGGACCAAGAATGAGCCAAGGAAGCAGGTATTGTTAGGAGCAAAGCCTCCCTTGCCGGGTAGGTGAGTGATACGTCTCCGTCGTATCTACTTTTCCAAACACTTTTTCCCTTGTTTTGGACTCTAACTTGCATGATTTGAACGGAACTAACCCGGACTGACGATGTTTTCAGCAGAATTGCCATGGTTTTATTTATGTGCAGAAACAAAAGTTCTCGGAATGTCCTGAAACTTCACGGAATGTCTTTTTGGAAATAATAAAAAAATCCTTGCAAAAGATGAAGACCAGGGGGCCCACACCCTAGCCACAAGGGTGGGGGCGCGCCTACCCCCCTAGCGCGCCCCTACCTCATGGGCCCCCTGGAGCTCCTCCGACCTCAACTCCAACTCTATATATTTGCATTCAGGGAGAAAAAAATAGGAGAGAAGGATTCATCACGTTTTACGATACGGAGCCGCCGCCAAGCCCTAAAACCTCTCGGGAGGGCTGATCTAGAGTCCGTTCGGTGCTCCGGAGAGGGTAATCCGTCGCCATCGTCATCATCAACCTTCCTCCATCACCAATTTCATGATGCTCACTGCCGTGCTTGAGTAATTCCATCATAGGCTTGCTGGACGGTGATGGGTTGGATGAGATTTATCATGTAATCGAGTAAGTTTTGTTAGGGTTTGATCCCTAGTATCCACTATGTTCTGAGATTGATGTTGCTATGCCTTTGCTATGCTTAGTGCTTGTCACTAGGACCCGAGTGCCATGATTTCAGATCTAAACCTATTATGTTTTCATAAATATATGTGAGTTCTTGATCCTATCTTGCAAGTCTATAGTCACCTACTATGTGTTATGATATGGCAACCCCGAAGTGACAATAATCGGGACCACTCCCGGTGATTACCATAGTTTGAGGAGTTCATGTATTCACTATGTGTTAATGCTTTGGTATGGTACTCTATTAAAAGGAGGCCTTAATATCCCTTAGTTTCCACTAGGACCCCGCTTCCACGGGAGGGTAGGACAAAAGATGTCATGCAAGTTATTTTCCATAAGCATGTATGACTATATTCGGAATAAATTCCTACATTACATTGATGAATTGGAGCTAGTTCTATGTCACCCTAGGTTATGACTGTTACATGATGAACCGTATCCAGCATAATTCTCTATCACCGATCCAGTGCCTACGAGCTTTCCATATATTGTTCTTCGCTTATTTACTTTCCCATTGCTACTATTACAATCACTACAAAATACCAAAAACATTACTTTTGCTACCGTTACTTTTGCTATCATTACCACTGCTATCATACTACTTCGCTGTAGATATTAAGTTTCCAGGTGTTTGTTGAATTGACAACTCAGCTGCTAATACTTGAGAATATTCTTTGGCTCCCCTTATGTCGTATCAATAAATTTGGGTTGAATACTCTACCATCGAAAACGGTTGTGATACCCTATACTTGTGGGTTATCAAGACTATTTTCTAGCGCCGTTATCGGGGAGCATAGCTCTATTCTTTGAGTCACTTGGGATTTATATGTGCTTCTCATTATGAAGAACTTGAGAGATCCAAAAACCAAGATTTATCCCTCAACTATGATGGGAGGTAAGAGACTGCCATCTAGCTCTGCACTTGATTCACCTTCTGTTTTGAGTAATCTTGCGACACCTAAACCTGCTTCTGCTATTCATTCTGATATGTCGCATGTTATTGATGATGCCACTTCTGCTGTGCATGATACTTATGATGAAACTACTTCTATGCTTGATACTACTATGCCACTTGGTGAATTTCTTGATGAACAACTTTCTAGGGTTAGAGAGAATGAAATTATTGAAACTGATAATATTGATGAAAGTGATGATGAAGACTCTGCCCCTAATAAATATGAATTGACTATTGTTCCTGAGGGTTATGTTCTGGATGAAGAATCTGCTAGAGCTATTTTAGCTTGCAATGATAGATATGATCTAAAGAGGTTATTAGCTAAGTGGAAGCAGCAATCCCTTAATGCTAGAATGAAACCTAACCCTGCTTTTGCTAGTTCACCAATCTATGTTACTAATAAGGATTATGAATTCTCTATTGATCCTGATATAATTACTTTGGTTGAATCTGATCCTTTTTATGGCTATGAATCTGAAACTGTTGTGGCACATCTTAATAAATTAAATGATATAGCCACCCTATTCACTAAAGATGAGAAAACTTTCTACTTTTATATCCTTAAAATATTTCAGTTCTCATTAAAGGGTGATGCTAAGATATGGCTTAATTCTCTTGATCCTGGTTGTGTGCATAGTCCCCAGGATATGATTTATTACTTTGCTAAATATTTCCCCGCTCATAAGAAACAAGCTGCTTTAAGGGATATATATAATTTTGTGAAAATTGAAGAAGAGAGTCTCACACAAGCTTTGGCGAGGCTTCTCCAATTACTTAATGCTTTGCCTGATCATCCTCTTAAGAAAAATGAAAAACTTGATATCTTTTATAATGGACTAACCGATGCTTCCAGAGATTACCTGGATAGTTGTGCTGGTTCTGTTTTCAGGGAAAGAAAACCGGATAAAGCTGAAATTCTATTAAATAATATGTTGACTAATGAAAATAATTGGACACTTCCTGAGCCTATTCCTAAACCAACTCTGAAGAAGAGAGGTGTTCTATTTCTCAGCCCTGAGGATATGCAAGAGGCAAAGAAATCCATGAAAAAGGGTACTAAAGGTGAAGATGTTAGGAATTTACCTCCTATTGAAGAAATACATGGTCTTGATAACCCGACACAGGTAGTAAAGGTAAATTCTCTCTATAGATATGATAAAGTTGAAATCCCATTTACTAAATTTGCTAGCCCATGCTTAGATGAGTTTGATAAATTTATGGTTAAGCAAGAAGACTTCAATGCTTATTTTGGTAGAGAATGAAAACGTAGTGCTGATATGCTTGAACACTTGGGTGATTATATGGCTAATGTCAAAGGTGAACTTAAACTTATTAGTAAACATGCTTCTATCGTTACTACTCTAGTAGAACAAGTACTTAAATCTCAAAATGATTTGCTCAATGAATTGAATAGTAAGAATAATGATTACGATGTTAGAGTGGCTACTAGAACTGGTAGAATGACTCAGGAACCTTTGTATCCTGAAGGCCACCCGAAGAGAATTGAGCAAGATTCTCAGAGAAATAATATAGATGCACCTAGTCCTTCTAAAAGGAAGAAAAAGAAAAATGATAGGACTTTGCATGCTTCTAGTGAACCTATTACTGAAACATTTGAGAATCCAAATGATATTTCTATTTCTGATGCTGAAACACAATCTAGTAATGAACCTGAAACTAGTGATAATGTTAGTGATAATGTTCATGTTATTGCTCAACCTAGCAATGATAATGATATAGAAATTGAACCTTATGTTGATCTTGATAACCCACAATCAAAGATTCAACCATATGATAAGAAAGACTCTGTTGCTAGGAAACATGGTAAAGAAAGAGAACCATGAGTTCAGCAACCCATGCCTTTGCCTCCCAAACCATCCATGAAAAAGGATGATGAGGATTTTGAGCGCTTTGCTGAAATGATTAGACCTATCTTTTTGCGTATGCGATTAACTAATATGCTTAAAATGAATCGTTATGCTAAGTACATGAAAGAAATTTTTATTAATAAAAGAAAGATACCGGAAGCTGAAATTTCCACCATGCTTGCTAATTATACTTTTAAGGGTGGAATACCAAAGAAACTTGGAGATCGAGGAGTACCCACTATACCATGCTCCATTCAAAGAAACTATGTTAAAACTACGTTATGTCATCTTGGAGCCAATGTTAGTTTTATGCCTCTCTCTTTATATCATAGACTTGATTTGAATAAGTTGACACCTACTGAAATATCTTTGCAAATGGCTGATAAATCAACTGCTATACCTGTTGGTATTTGTGAGGATGTGCCTGTTGTGGTTGTAAACGTTACTATTTTAATGGACTATGTTATTCTTGATATTCCCGAGGACGATAGTATGTCCATTATTCTTGGAAGACCCTTTTTGAATACTGCAGGGGCTGTTATTGATTGCAACAAAGGCAATGTCACTTTTCATGTTAATGGTAATGATCATATGGTACACTTTTTGAGGAAACAACCTCAAGTCCACAGTATTAATTCCATTGGAAAAATTCCATCGATTATTTTTGGAGGTTTTGAATTTCCTCTTCAGACTGTCAAGATGAAATATGATATTCTTATTGTTGGGGATGTGCATATCCCCGTTGAGGTAACCTAGTGTTATTTGAAAATTCTCCGGTTCCATGTTATTTGGAATGAGTTTGTTAACAAGACTTGATCAACCTTGTTAATGGGTTCCTTTTGATGATCATGAGATGGATGAATTTAGAAAACACAACTCTTTGTACCCTCCTTTTACTTTCTGTCATTTATATTAAATAAAATAAAAAATAGTATTTTCTGTCTGTTATCTTAACTATCCGTGCAATATAAAAATACCCTGAAAATAAAAGTTCTCCAAATGCCCTGAAATTTAAATATGTTTTTTTCTGGAATATTTGAGAATATTTGGCACCGAGAACACAGCAGGGGGGCATCCACCTGGCCAAGAGGGTGGAGGGCGCGCCCTAACCCCTTGGCGCGTCCCCTGCCTCGTGGGCCCACAGTAGCCCTCATCCACTTATTCCTGCACCCACACACTCCTTCTTCCTCCCACAAATACGATTATCCAGTTCAAACCCGAGTCCAAGATCATTTTGCCGCCGTTTTCGATCTCCTTGCTCAAAGCACCTCTCACAGAACTGGTTGGGGGATTGTTCCTTTGTATGTGACTCCTCCATTGGTCCAATTAGTTTTTGTTCTAGTGCTTTATTCATTGCAAATTTGTGTTGCCTAGGTGACCTTGTTCTTGAGCTTGCATGTCAAATTTATATGGTTCCAAGTAGTTTTGATGCATGATATAGGCTCTAGGCACTTGTAGGAGTAGTTGCTATCAATGTTGTTGAGTTTGGTTCACTTTTATTTCAAGTTACTAAAAATTTCAGAATTTTTTCAGAGGAAAAAATATGTTTAGGAAAATGTACCAAGGTGGCTCTTCAAGGAAACAAGAACCCAGGCTTGCAATGCGTGATGCTGATGATGAGCCACCAATGGACACTGCAGTGCGGCCCTGTGAATGGCCTTCAGAGGACTTTATGGATCGAGCGGAAATCAAGGAAGAATTTAACACATATTTGAGTAACACTGATCTTGTGAGCTTCGAGGAGGAAAAGTGCCACCAGTACCACTATCTCACTAGTTCCTTTGTGAGGAGGTTTGAATTTTCATCTTCATGCAATTCTCCAACTATCCTGTTTGATCTTTATGAAAAATCTTATATGATGAACTTAGAGGATTTTACCACTGCTTGCAAACTTCCACAATGGCATAGTGTTAGGGAACCTCGCAAATCTGAATTCAGAGATTTTCTAGTATAACTGTGGGACATCTAGAGATATAACACAAGCTACCATAGGGAGCATTCACTTTCCTGCTATACATTATTTTGCTCTCTTCATAGGTAGATGCATTAACAGTAAAGATGAGGCATGTCACGTTTGTGTCCCTGACCTCAGTATTCTTAGGAGTGCTATGTTAGGAGATAAATCTTATAATTTGGTAGCCATTGTTGCACGTAGGTTGCATCTTAATATTTTGATTGGAGATTTCTTTGGTGGAATTTATGCAACCCGCATAGCGAATTTTCTTGGTATAACCACATGTGAAGATGATACTGAGTTGCCGCCTGCTTATTTGGATTATGAGGCGATGGTTTGTCATCAGTTTGTTGAGAGGAACGATCAGTTCCTCTAGTACCGACTAATCTTTAACAGACGACGTACCTATCATGTCGCTCTCCCTGCTTCTACTTTCTTTGACTTTCAGGCAAAAATGAGATATTTTATAACTAGAGAGGAGGCGGAAGAGTATAAGAGGAGATCTGAGATAGCTCGCCTTCAAGCTGCAGCCCACGATGCAATGACTCCTGCATCGCAGTACGACCCCAGTTACAACTTTGGATATCCGCCAGGCCAGCCATGGCCATAGACCAACTTCGGCCAAAAGCCTAATCTTGGGAGAGTACGTATTTCTCACCGACATTACATTTATGCTCACACATTCATTGTTAGATGTCGGTGCTGATACTTTTTCATTGTATCATCCATGCTATTTTATTTCCATTTTATGCTTTCTGCTTGTGTATTTAGTAAACCTTAAGAAAAACAAAAAAATTAGTTGTATCTTCTAGCTAGTTTTAATTTCCATGCTTGTAGTAGTAATTAAAAAGAAAACCCAAAAAGGTTTCCTGTTCTTCTTTTTGCTTGTTGGGAGCTTTCCCGTGTAAATAGTTTTATTTCTTTTCTTTTCTTTGGGGGTCGATAGGAGAAGACCATAAAAAAATTGTTGAAGTGGCTCTTATATGCATTATTGTTGATTTGACAAAAGGGCCCATATTGCCTTGTCTCCTCCTTTTTATTGAATGCTTGCAGATTCCAGCTTAGTCCAATGCACGCGCACTATTATTATTATCTACATCGTTCGGTCGTGGAAGTGAAAGGTAATTATGACGATATATGATGGACTGATTGAGATTAGAAAAGCTGATATGAACTCGACCTCTCTTGTTTTTGTAAATATGATTAGTTCATCGTGCCTGATTCAGCCTATTATGAATAAACATGTTTGCAATGACAATTAGAGATTATAGTTGCTTATGCCATGCTTAATTAGCTTGGAGCTTATAAATGATTACCTTGCGTGCCAACATGCAATTAAAATGGTTGTGATTTGGTATGATAGGGTGGTATCCTCTTTTGAATGATTCGAGTGGCCTAACTTGGCACATGTTCACGCATGTAGTTGAAACAAAATGAACATAGCCTCTATGATATTTAAGTTCATGGTGCATTATATCCTACTCATGCTTGCATTCGGTGTTGATTAATTTCAATGCATGTTCATGACTGTTGTCGCTCTCTAGCTGGTCGCTTCCCAGTCTTTTGCTAGCCTTCACTTGTACTATGTGGGAATACTGCTTGCGCATCCAATTCCATAACCCCCAAAGTTGTTCCATATGAGTCGACCATACCTACCTATATACGGTATCTACCTGCCGTTCCAAGTAAATTTGCATGTGCCAAACTCTAAACCTTCAAATAAATATCCTGTTTTGTATGCTCAAATAGCTCATGTATCAACTAGGGTTGTCCGTATCTTCCATGTTAGGCGGGTTATTCTCAATAGGAGTGGACTCCGCTCCTCACTCACGAGAAAGTGGCTAGTCACCAGGATGCATAGTCCCATGCTTTATGCAAACTAAATCAAAATAATTGCAAACAAAACTCCCCCTGGGACTCTTGTTTGCTGGAGGCACTCGTTGTTTCGATCAAGCCATGGATTGGTGCTTGTTGGTGGAGGGGGAGTATAAACTTTACCATTCTATTTGGGAACCGCCTATAATGTGTGTAGCATGGAAGATATCACCGTCTCTTGGTTGTTATGTTCACAATGAAAGTATACCGCTCAAAATATTATTCACCTCTATTTCAAAACCGAGCTCTGGCACCTCTACAAATCCCTGCTTCCCTCTGCGAAGGGCCTATCTATTTACTTTTATGTTGAGTCATCGTCCTCTTATTAAAAAGCACCAGTTGGAGAGCACCGCTGTCATTTGCATTCATTACTATTAGTTTACATTTAGTATGACTTGACTGGATCTCTTTTACCATGAATTACAATGTCTAGTCAGTCCTTGATCTTTAAAGGTGCTCTGCATTTATGTTATATCATATTATGATTGTTTTGAGAAAGTGTTGTCATCCGAGATTTATTATTATTGCTCGCTAGTTGATTATGCCACTGATATGAGTAAACATGAGACCTAAGCGTTATTGTGAATATGGTTAGTTTATAATCTTTGCTGAAAACTTGAATGCTGGCTTTACATATTTACAACAACAAGAGCAAATAGAGTTTTTGAAAGTTTTTCTTTATCACTTTCAGTTTGTCAACTGAATTGCTTGAGGACAATGTCAGGACCCCGACTCGATGTCACATCGATCTAGCCAGTAACACCTCATATCACTTTGCGGCCTCACGCACGGTATCCCCACGGGTGTCGCCTTACCTTTGCCCGGGACCGTTTGCGCCTTTTGGCTCACGTATATGATAGTGTCGCTAGCATCCATATGATAAAGAGCCCCAGGCTGACATGACTAGTCGTAAACCCAAAGTGGCACGGACTTACAGGGACAGGCATCCATGACCCAGCTTCGAACGTGTCGGTCATCAGCAAGTGGGTCCGGGCTGTAGCACTGGGCTAGCAGGACTCCGGTAAACCGGGCTGTAGCGGGCTAACAGGACTCCGGTACTCAAAGCGTGACATTTCCCCGAAGGGACAGAAACAGGAACGAAGAAGGACACATGCCGGCCAGCCTAAGTGTTCCAGAGCAGTAGCAAGCTACCATGGCTCAGCGGTAACACTAGGAGACATTTCCCAGTAAGAGAGGCTACTAAAGATAAACAACTAGATAGTCAGATCCCACACATACCAAGCATTTCAATCATACACACAATATGCTCGATATGTGCAAGTACAACGAAGCATCACAACATGACTCTACGACACAAGTACTTTATTTAAGGCTCAGGGAGCCATACATATCATACACAAAGGTACGGGTCTCACGACCCAACATACAAGTCATACAGTCATACAAACCACCAGCGGAAGTAACTTGTCTGAGTACAGACAACTAGTAAAATAAAAGAGCCTTGGAAAGCCTAGCTATACTACGTGGTCCTTCACAAGCTCAGGATCACCACCTGGGCCTTTAGCCTACTCGTTGATGTCAACGTCTACATAGAACCCATCAGAAGGGGTTGCAGCGTCTTCTGTAAAAATGTAGATTATAGCAACATGAGTACAAAGGTACTCAACAAGACTTACATCAGATCCTACATACATGCATATTATCAAGAAGGGTTGGTGGAGTTATTGCAGCAAGCCAGCTTTGACTCTTGGCTAGGCTATCCTACGATACTCCAACTTGAAATGGTTTTGCGCACACGAGTCCACTACTCACCACTTCAATACACCACCGAGGATCCACCTCCGTCTTCCTACGGAAGAGCCATCCTCGGCACTCACTCTTATCTTGAGGCTTTTAGTAGTTTCCATTTACTTGTCTATGAACTGTATAGGCAACCAAGTAGTCCTTTACCGCGGACGCGGCTATTCGAATAGATCATGTTAACCCTGCAGGGGTGTACTCCTTCATACACGCTCTCACCACTTATCGCCGTTTACACGACATGTACTCGGCAACCTTCAAGCGGAAGCCCAACGTGGGTGTCGGCCACGACCTACCTAATCACCTAAGCCTCCAGTCCAGGTTTATCGCCTATTCAGGTTCCATCCGCAGGGAGTCCGGCCGAGGTTTCCCATACGGCCCCGAACGATGTGAACAGGGTTCCCGAGATACCTAACGGGTATTCGGTACACCCGGCCACGTACCTACCGCATCACAGCCCACCCCGACGGTCAGCGCTGTCCACGGCCTCCAGTAGGCTACAAACACCAGAAACTACTTGCAACTCCTGGACGGAGAACTAGGGTGAATAAGAAGCCGAGAGGGTCCATTGGTTTCGGGCCCAATGCATGGTAGTAGCTGATTCTTAAATCACACATACAGATCTCAGTGCTTAAGGTCGGCTTCAATGAAACAACCCACCATGTACTCCTACATGGCCTCTCATCGATACCTTTACCAAATCGTGTTCACCACACCACTCTCATTACCGACATAACATTTCACTCTAGCCCATCACCCAGATGAACCAGACCTGACACGACTCTAAGCATAGCAGGCATAGCAAGGTAGGAACAACACATACATATGGCTCAATCAACTCCTACACATGCTAGTGGGTTTCATCTAGTTACTGTGGCAATGACAGGTCATAGAGAGGAAATGGGTTCAACTACCGTAGCACACAGCAGTTTGAAACGCGTTGTCTTAATGCAGTAAAAGAGAGCAGGAGCGAGAACATGGGATTGTATCGATATGATCAATGGCTGGTTGCTTGCCTGATGGTTCGATGCACGGATACGGTTCTTCGTTAGGGTAATCACGGTACTCCTCGGAGGCAGAACCTGTCGCAAAGGACATCGATACACAACATCACCAAACAATGTGCAACAATATGATGCATGCATGAAACATGGCAATATGAGTGTGTTGGGCTAATGCAACTAAAACCAGAAGGGTTTGAACAAATTTGAATCAAGGATTCAAATTTCAAATTCAAATATGGCCTTTTAAAGTGCTTTTCCTTGTTCTGCTTGAAACATCAATTTAACTTGTTTGATCATGCATGAAAATAGTACAGATGGATAGATTGGATTTTTCTGATCATTTTTCATATATAATTTGTCCAATTTGGAGTTACAGAATAAAAGTTATGAATTTTTGAAGTTTAAATAATATTCTGGAATTTCCTGATTTAAATTAAATCCAGAAATTATAATTATTGCGCCAGCATGACGTCAACATGACGTCAGTGGTCAACTGCGGCTGGCTGAGGTCAAACCTGACGTGTGGGGCCCACACGTCAGTGACAGGGGGGTTAAACAGGGTTAAATTAATCCTAATTACTAATTAGTGGCGCTGGGGCCCACTAGTCAGTGTCAGGGGGTTAACTAACAGTGGTTAGCGCTAATCCTAATTAGCTACAGGGCTGGGCCCACCTGTCAGGGACTCAGGGGGGTTCCTGCCGTGGTCAAAGTGGGTCAAACCCACCGGCGACGTGACGCCGGCGAGGCCCGAGACGGCGGCGCGATGCGGGATCGCTCTACAGGGCACGGGCGAGGCCGTTCTTGGGCTCGTTGGAGAGCTCTTGCTCCCGCGCGTCGAACGGTGGTGGTGGCCGAGCCTGGGGTGGCCGGTTCCGTCGACGGCGAGCTCGTGAGCGGCGGCCGGAGTTCGGGTGCGGTCAGAGTCGGCGTTGCAGGGGGTTTGGGGAGGCGTTGGTGCGTGCTGCGTGCTCCTAGTGAGGCGTGGAGCACGATAGTGTGCTCGGTTGGGCGCTACGGTGACCGTGGCCACGACGGCGACATCGCCGGCGGCGTGGAGCTCTCGGCCAAGGTGGGGCTAAGGCCTAGAGGTCGAAAGAGACCAGGGGAGAAGGGGGAAACGACTCGGGGGCTCACCGCGGTTGCAGTGGGCGTCGAAGCGGGCTTGGAGACGCGCTGGAGACGGCGAATTCGACGGCGATGATGGTCGGAGCCCGAAGAGGGGAACGGCGACGTGGCGGCGATGCAGGGCTTCCGGAGGCCCGTGAAGCGGTGGGGAGGAAGAGGGGGTTGTGGCGGAGCTTCTGAGCTAGTCGGGGGAGCGAGGGGTGGCCGGAGACGGCTGCTGTGGCGAACGGCGGCGACGGTGGTGTTCGGCCGTGAGAGAGAGAGCGAGGGAGAGGAGGAAAAGCCGAGGGCGAGTGAGAGAGAGCAGGGGGGAGGCGTGGCGTCGTCCAGGGGCATCGAGGCGAGGAGGGGAGGGCAGGCAGGCAGGGAGAGAGGTGGCGTGGCGCGGTGGCGCGCGCGCGCGCCGGCCACACTCCTCTCCCTCTGTCGGGACGAAGACGACAGAGGAGGGAGACGGGCTGGGCCGCCTGCTGGCTGGGCCGGCCAGCTGGATGGGCTGCACAGGGAGGAGCCCAGGTAAGCTTCTCCCTTTTATTTTTTTCTGTTTTCTAATTTCTGACATTTGTTTTGATTTAAATAATATATTAAATCATTTATTTAACTTATGCCAATTTTTGCAGGGGCTAGATATATTATTCCAGAGCTCCTTTATAATTGGCATAATATTTGGACATATATTAATATATATAGAAATATATTTCCAATGCAAATATTTATGCATTAATTCCAAATGCCCAAAATAAATGTCCATGAGCCACTAAAAATATTGGTTTGATTTTTATCTCTGTCCAATATTTTCAGAGAGCAACATGAGCATTTTCTTGGACCCTTTTGGAGAAATTTTTATTTGGGTCATTTTCAAAATGATTCTGAGGGTTTCACAGATCCCCATTTCAAGTTTCTGATGAAAGAGTAAACATGATGCAACACTCTAATGCATGACTAGCTAGGGTGTGACAACTCACCCCCACTCAAAAGAATCTCGTCCCGAGATTTGGGTTCCTCCGGGAAGAAGGCGGGGTACTCAAGTCGAAGACGATCCTCCCTTTCCCAAGTTTCTTCATCCTCAGAATGGTGCGACCATTGTACTTTGAGAAACTTGATATTATGACGTCGGGTGGTACATTCGGCCTGATCGAGGATACGAATGGGGTACTCTCGATATGTAAGATTATCTTGGAGATCAAGCGTTTCGTGGTCCACTCCACGGATAGGATCCGAGAAGCAACGCCTGAGTTGAGAAACGTGGAAGACATCGTGGACTCTGGAGAGATGCGGAGGTAGTTCCAACTGGTAGGCAACTTCTCCTCGTTTGGCGAGAATGCGAAAAGGTCCAATGTAACGAGGAGCCAATTTGCCTTTGATACCGAAACGATGGGTTCCCTTCAGAGGGGTGACCCGAAGATATGCCTTCTCGTCAACCTCGAAAGTCATAGCCTTATGTTTTCGGTCATATTGACTCTTTTGACGAGATTGGGCTGTTTTCAACTTTTCACGAACGATGCGAACTTGTTCTTCTGCTTCCTGAATCATGTCCGGGCCAAAGAATTGTCTTTCCCCGGTCTCTGACCAGTTAAGGGGTGTTCGACATCGTCGTCCATAGAGAACTTCAAAAGGGGCTTTACCCAAGCTAGATTGATAGCTGTTGTTGTAAGCGAATTCAGCAAATGGAAGGCACTTCTCCCAGTCCATTCCGAATGAGATAACAGTGGCTCGAAGCATGTCTTCTAGAATTTGGTTGACGCGTTCCACTTGACCACTCGACTGAGGGTGGAAGGCGGTGCTAAAGGAGAGATGAGTTCCCATAGCATTTTGGAAACTTTCCCAAAATCGAGAGGTGAAAAGACTTCCTCGATCCGAGTTAATTTCCAAAGGAACACCATGAAGGGACACTATTCGGGAGATGTATAAGTCTGCCAGCTGACTAGCGGTTATACTCTCACGAACAGGTAGGAAATGGGCTACTTTGGAAAGACGATCGACCACGACGAAAATAGCATTATTCCCTCTCTTGGTCCTGGGAAAACCGGTAATGAAATCCATACCAATTTTATCCCATTTCCATTCAGGAATAGCTAAGGGTTGAAGGGTGCCAGCAGGCCGTTGGTGCTCTGCTTTTACACGACGACAGACGTCGCAATTTGCAATATACTGAGCAATTTCTCTCTTCATCCTAGTCCACCAGAACCTCTGGCGTAGGTCCTGATACATCTTAGTACTACCGGGATGAATGGTGAGAGGAGATTCATGAGCTTCCTTAAGGACCAAACGCCTCAGGTTTCGCACTTTGGGAACCACTAGTCGATTCCCGAAGTATACGACCCCTTGATCATTAATAGAGAAGCAATTCGCAATTCCTTTCTGAATGATTCTCTTGATGCGGGAGATTCCCGGATCTACCTTCTGTGCTTTGATAATCTGATCCGTAAGGGTAGGTTTTGCCACCAAGGTGGAGAGAAAACCTTGAGGTACAATGTGAAGATTAAGTTTCCGAAATTCCTCATGGAGAAGCGGTTGACTTTGTTGTAACATCAGATTGTTACAATAAGATTTACGACTTAGCGCATCAGCCATGACGTTGGCTTTCCCTGGGGTGTAGGTTATTCCTAAATCGAAATCTGTGATCAATTCAACCCAACGTCTTTGCCTGAGATTCAGATCTGGTTGGGTGAAAATGTACTTCAGGCTTTGGTGATCAGTGAATATTTCGCAACGATTACCGAGGAGGTAATGTCGCCAGGTCTTAAGTGCATAGACTACGGCTGCAAGCTCTAGATCATGAGTAGGATAATTCTCCTCATGTGGGTGCAATTGCCGTGAAGCGTAGGCAATTACATGTGGATCTTGCATAAGGATGCAACCTAGTCCTTGTCGCGAGGCGTCGCAGTAGATAACAAAGTCTTTGGAGAAGTCTGGCGGTACCAGTACGGGAGCAGAAGTCAGGCGTCTTTTCAGTTCCTGAAAGTTGTGCTCACATTGTGGAGTCCACTCGAACTTCTTATCTTTCTTGAGGAGTTCGGTTAGAGGTTTAGCAACCTTGGAGAAGTTCTCGACAAAGCGACGACAATAGCTCGCTAAGCCTAGAAAACTCCGAACTTGCTTGACCGATTCAGGTGGAGTCCAGTTAAGGACGGCTTGAACTCGCTCAGGGTTAACAGCAATACCTTTACCAGATATTACATGACCCAGATAGGTCACTTCTGACAACCAGAATTCACATTTAGAAAATTTGGCATAAAGGCGATGCTCTCGAAGTTTCTTCAACACTAGCCTTAGATGTTCGGCATGTTCTTGCTCGTTCTTGGAGTAGATGAGTATATCATCGAGGTAAACCACGACGAATTTATCCAAATACTCCATGAAGATTGAGTTCATTAACCGAGAAAAGGTGGCTGGAGCGTTGGTTAAACCGAAGGACATGACGGTGTACTCGTATTGGCCATAACGAGTAACAAAGGCCGTTTTAGGAATGTCCCCATTTCTGATTTTGATTTGATGGTAGCCCAACCTCAAATCCATCTTGGAGAAGACTGAGGATCCAGCGAGCTGATCATACAGGTCGTTGATCCTGGGAAGCGGATATTTGTTCTTGATTGTGACCAGATTGACAGGTCGGTAATCTACAACCATCCGGTCCGTACCATCCTTCTTCTTGACGAATAGGACGGGGCAAGCCCACGGAGATGAACTAGGTCGGATGAAACCCTTTTTCAAGGACTCATCGAGTTGTTTCTTAAGCTCGGCTAGTTCTAGTGGTGCCATCTTATAAGGTCTTCTAGCAATTGGAACAGTTCCTGGAATGAGGTCTATTACGAACTCAACATCCCTGTCAGGTGGAACACCTGGCAATTCTTCTGGAAAAACATCCGGGAAGTCACAGACTATCGGAACGTCCTCAAGGTCTGGCAAAGGGCTGGTGTTAAGAGAATATAATTGTCGCTTGGCTATTCGGGTCAAGACATTGACTATCTTCCCCGAAGGATGGGTGAGTTGAACAGTCCTAGAGAAGAAATCAATTTTGGCTTGATGAGCTGACATCCAGTCCATACCCAGAATGATATTAATATCTGAAAATTTAAGGGCTATCAAAGATGCGAGGAAAACAAGTCTGTCAACTTGGATTTCATTTCCATAACTTACCCTAGAGGTCTGCCATCTAGAACCAGGGGTAGAAATTTCCATAGTGGATGGCATGTCACAGAATGCAACGTTATACAAACGAGCATAATTTTCGGATATAAAAGAATGAGAGGCTCCTGTATCGAAAAGAACAGATGCCGGGTGGCAATTAACAAGAAGCGTACCGAGAACGACGTTGGGATCCTCTTGAGCTTCTTCGGCAGAGATACAGTTGACATGGCCACGTGTAGCGGTGACCGGCTTGGCGTGGAATACTTTTCCTGTCGGCTTGCCATGGCCAACAGCTTTAGCAGATTGATTGGGGTTGGTCTGGGGACACTCACGCATATAGTGGCCAGATTCCCCACACTTGAAACAGGTCACGGAACTGGTACGTGGAGGAGCATTGTTAGTTGGACCCCCATAGGGCTTGGCCGGTGCAGACTGTTGAACGTGGCGAGGCGCCTGGAAGGATGGCCTCGGTGTGAACCTGGGTGGCAGGGCGGTGTTGGGCACCCACACGCGGCGCTTCTGAGGACCAGCACCGGATGAGGAACCCATATCACGGCCATGCTTGCGTGTTGCGTCATAGTCAGTCTGACCAGTTTCAGCACTGATGGCTTTGTTGACAAGTTTCTGGAAGGATGTGCACTCATGCAGACGGAGGTCACGGCGAAGCTCAGGACTAATGCCCTTACGGAACCTTGCTTGCTTCTTGGCATCGGTAGACACTTCCTCAGTTGCATATCGTGCGAGATTACCGAACTCCCTGCTGTAAACATCCACAGAAAGTCGGCCTTGGGTGAAACTGCAAAATTCTTCACGTTTACGGTCCATGAGACCCTCCGGAATATGATGCTCATGGAAAGCCTCACTGAACTCAGCCCAAGTAGTGACATGGCCCGCTGGGCGCATAGCTCCATAATTTTCCCACCATAGACTGGCGGGGCCTTCAAGATGATATGTAGCAAAGGTGACCTTGTCAGCCTCAGTTACTAGCACGAAACGCAGCTTGTGAGAGATACTGCGAAGCCAGTCATCAGCGTCGAGAGGCTCGACGGAGTGGTGGAACGTGGGTGGATGCAATTTGATAAAATCACTGAGTGACACCACGTTAGCCCTCTGATGGTGTGCTGTATTCTGTTCAATACGCTCCAGCAAACGGTTGGTCTCCCGCTTGTTTCTCTCAGCTTCCATCATAACCTCGGCTAGTGAAGGAGGATGAGGCAGATTTTCATGCCTGCCCTCACTGCCTTTGGCCTGCTCTTGAGAAGCAGGGTTAGCGCGCGTGTTGACCATCCTAGGTAACAAGACAATGATTTAGTCAGAACGATAAAATCCCGACATAGGATACAGAATGTAAGGAATAATTCGGAATGCAAGATGATCATCCGTATGACATGGTAAATACAGAAACTGCTTCTTTATTCCATCGTCATACACACCATACAGGGTTTAGTACAAGACCAAACAAAGTACTATTACGGTGAAAAAGGATTACATCTCATCGGAGGCATTCCAAGCTCCTATACATTATTTTTCTACACCTCCGGAAGGAGTACAAACTAGGTCATATCCCACGAGTCACGCGGGACGATAGACGACACAGCTAGTGCGAACTAGTGATACTACCACTAACTCAGACCGATCCGTAGTAGTCCTCGTAAAAGTCACCTCCATAGCCTGGAAGC
>NC_041382.1:438133344-438155116 GCF_002162155.2 Triticum dicoccoides
GGGTGTCGCCTTACCTTTGCCCGGGACCGTTTGCGCCTTTTGGCTCACGTATATGATAGTGTCGCTAGCATCCATATGATAAAGAGCCCCGGGCTGACATGACTAGTCGTAAACCCAAAGTGGCACGGACTTACAGGGACAGGCATCCATGACCCAGCTTTGAACGTGTCGGTCATCAGCAAGTGGGTCCGGGCTGTAGCACTGGGCTAGCAGGACTCCGGTAAACCGGGCTGTAGCGGGCTAACAGGACTCCGGTACTCAAAGCGTGACATTTCCCCGAAGGGACAGACACAGGAACGAAGAAGGACACATGCCGGCCAGCCTAAGTGTTCCAGAGCAGTAGCAAGCTACCATGGCTCAGCGGTAACACTAGGAGACATTTCCCGGTAAGAGAGGCTACTAAAGATAAACAACTAGATAGTCAGATCCCACACATACCAAGCATTTCAATCATACACACAATATGCTCGATATGTGCAAATACAACGAAGCATCACAACATGACTCTATGACACAAGTACTTTATTTAAGGCTCAGTGAGCCATGCATAACATACACACAAAGGTACGGGTCTCACGACCCAACATACAAGTCATACAATCATACAAGCCAGCAACGGAAGTAACTTGTCTGAGTACAGACAACTAGTAAAATAAAAGAGGCTTGGAAAGCCTCTGGCTATACTATGTGGTCCTTCACAAGCTCAGGGTCACCACCTGGGTCTTTAGCCTACTCGTTGATGTCAACGTCTACATAGAACCCATCAGAAGGGGTTGCAGCGTCTTCTGTAAAAATGTAGATTATAGCAACATGAGTACAAAGGTACTCAGCAAGACTTACATCAGATCCTACATACATGCATAGTATCAAGAAGGGTTGGTGGAGTTATTGCAGCAAGCCAGCTTTGACTCTTGGCTAGGCTATCCTACGATACTTCAACTTGAAATAGTTTTGCGCACACGAGTCCACTATTCACCACTTCAATACACTACCGAGGATCCACCTCCGTCCTCCTACGGAGGAGCCATCCTCGGCACTCACACTTATCTTGAGGCTTTTAGTAGTTTCCATTTACTTGTCTATGAACTGTATAGGCAACCAAGTAGTCCTGTTAACCCTGCAGGGGGTACTTCTTCATACACGCTCCCACCACTTACCGTCGTTTACACGACATGTACTCGGCAACCTTCAAGCGGAAGCCCAACGTGGGTGTCGGCCACGACCTACCTAATCACCTAAGCCTCCAGTCCAGGTTTATCGCCTATTCAGGTTCCATCCGCAGGGAGTCCGGCCGAGGTTTCCCATACGGCCCCGAACGATGTGAACAGGGTTCCCGAGATACCTAACGGGTATTCGGTACACCCGGCCACGTACCTACCGCATCACAGCCCACCCCTACGGTCAGCGCTGTCCACGGCCTCCAGTAGGCTACAAACACCAGAAACTACTTGCAACTCCTGGACGGAGAACTAGGGTGAATAAGAAGTCGAGAGGGTCCATTGGTTTCGGGCCCAATGCATGGTAGTAGCTGATTCTTAAATCACACATACAGATCTCAGTGCTTAAGGTCGGCTTCAATGAAACAACCCACCATGTACTCCTACATGGCCTCTCATCGATACCTTTACCAAATCGTGTTCACCACACCACTCTCATTACCGACATAATCGTTTCACTCTAGCCCATCACCTAGATGAACCAGACCTGACACGACTCTAAGCATAGCAGGCATAGCAAGGTAGGAACAACACATACATATGGCTCAATCAACTCCTACACATGCTAGTGGGTTTCATCTAGTTACTGTGGCAATGACAGGTCATGCAGAGGAAATGGGTTCAACTACCGTAGCACACAGCAGTTTGAATCGCGTTGTCTTAATGCAGTAAAAGAGAGCAGGAGCGAGAACATGGGATTGTATCGATATGATCAAATGGTTGGTTGCTTGCCTGATGGTTCGATGCACGGATACGGTTCTTCGTTAGGGTAGTCACGGTACTCCTCGGGGACAGATCCTGTCGTAAAGGATAACGATACACAGGCATCACCAAACAATGTGCAACAATATGATGCATGCATGAAACATGGCAATATGAGTGTGTTGGGCTAATGCAACTAAAGCTACCAACGCTGTCAGGACCCCGACTCGATGTCACATCGATCTAGCTGGTAACACCTCATATCACTTTGCGGCCTCACGCACGGTATCCCCACGGGTGTCGTCTTACCTTTTCCCGGGACCGTTTGCGCTTTTTGGCTCGCGTATATGAAAGTGTCGCTAGCATCCATATGATAAAGAGCCCGGGCTGACATGACTAGTCGTAAACCCAAAGTGGCACAGACTTACAGGGACAGGCATCCATGACCCAGCTTCGAACGTGTCGGTCATCAGCAAGTGGGTCCGGGCTGTAGCACTGGGCTAGCAGGACTCCAGTAAACCGGGCTGTAGCGGGCTAACAGGACTCCGGTACTCAAAGCGTGACATTTCCCCGAAGGGACAGACACAGGAACGAAGAAGGACACATGCCGGCCAGCCTAAGTGTTCCAGAGCAGTAGCAAGCTACCATGGCTCAGCGGTAACACTAGGAGACATTTCCCGGTAAGAGAGGCTACTAAAGATAAACAACTAGATAGTCAGATCCCACACATACCAAGCATTTCAATCATACACACAATATGCTCGATATGTGCAAGTACAACGAAGCATCACAACATGACTCTACGACACAAGTACTTTATTTAAGGCTCAGGGAGCCATACATATCATACACAAAGGTACGGGTCTCACGACCCAACATACAAGTCATACAGTCATACAAACCAGCAGCGGAAGTAACTTGTCTGAGTACAGACAACTAGTAAAATAAAAGAGGATTGGAAAGCCTAGCTATACTACGTGGTCCTTCACAAGCTCAGGATCACCACCTGGGCCTTTAGCCTACTCGTTGATGTCAACGTCTACATAGAACCCATCAGAAGGGGTTGCAGCGTCTTCTGTAAAAATGTAGATTATAGCAACATGAGTACAAAGGTACTCAGCAAGACTTACATCAGATCCTACATACATGCATATTATCAAGAAGGGTTGGAGGAGTTATTGCAGCAAGCCAGCTTTGACTCTTGGCTAGGCTATCCTACGATACTCCAACTTGAAATGGTTTTGCGCACACGAGTCCACTACTCACCACTTCAATACACCACCGAGGATCCACCTCCGTCTTCCTACGGAAGAGCCATCCTCGGCACTCACTCTTATCTTGAGGCTTTTAGTAGTTTCCATTTACTTGTCTATGAACTGTATAGGCAACCAAGTAGTCCTTTACCGCGGACGCGGCTATTCGAATAGATCATGTTAACCCTGCAGGGGTGTACTCCTTCATACACGCTCTCACCACTTATCGCCGTTTACACGACATGTACTCGGCAACCTTCAAGCGGAAGCCCAACGTGGGTGTCGGCCACGACCTACCTAATCACCTAAGCCTCCAGTCCAGGTTTATCGCCTATTCAGGTTCCATCCGCAGGGAGTCCGGCCGAGGTTTCCCATACGGCCCCGAACGATGTGAACAGGGTTCCCGAGATACCTAACGGGTATTCGGTACACCCGGCCACGTACCTCCCGCATCACAGCCCACCCCTACGGTCAGCGCTGTCCACGGCCTCCAGTAGGCTACAAACACCAGAAACTACTTGCAACTCCTGGACGGAGAACTAGGGTGAATAAGAAGCCGAGAGGGTCCATTGGTTTCGGGCCCAATGCATGGTAGTAGCTGATTCTTAAATCACACATACAGATCTCAGTGCTTAAGGTCGGCTTCAATGAAACAACCCACCATGTACTCCTACATGGCCTCTCATCGATACCTTTACCAAATCGTGTTCACCACACCACTCTCATTACCAACATAACATTTCACTCTAGCCCATCACCCAGATGAACCAGACCTGACACGACTCTAAGCATAGCAGGCATAGCAAGGTAGGAACAACACATACATATGGCTCAATCAACTCCTACACATGCTAGTGGGTTTCATCTAGTTACTGTGGCAATGACAGGTCATGCAGAGGAAATGGGTTCAGCTACCGTAGCACACAGCAGTTTGAAACACGTTGTCTTAATGCAGTAAAAGAGAGTAGGAGCGAGAACATGGGATTGTATCGATATGATCAATGGCTGGTTGCTTGCCTGATGGTTCGATGCACGGATACGGTTCTTCGTTAGGGTAATCACGGTACTCCTCGGAGGCAGAACCTGTCGCAAGGGACATCGATACACAACATCACCAAACAATGTGCAACAATATGATGCATGCATGAAACATGGCAATATGAGTGTGTTGGGCTAATGCAACTAAAACCAGAAGGGTTTGAACAAATTTGAATCAAGGATTCAAATTTCAAATTCAAATATGGCCTTTTAAAGTGCTTTTCCTTGTTCTGCTTGAAACATCATTTTAACTTGTTTGATCATGCATGAAAATAGTACAGATGGATAGATTGGATTTTTCTGATCATTTTTCATATATAATTTGTCCAATTTGGAGTTACAGAATAAAAGTTATGAATTTTTGAAGTTTAAATAATATTCTGGAATTTCCTGATTTAAATTAAATCCAGAAATATAATTATTGCGCCAGCATGACGTCAGCATGACGTCAGTGGTCAACTGCGGCTGGCTGAGGTCAAACCTGACGTGTGGGGCCCACACGTCAGTGACAGGGGGTTAAACAGAGTTAAATTAATCCTAATTACTAATTAGTGGCGCTGGGGCCCACTAGTCAGTGTCAGGGGGTTAACTAACAGTGGTTAGCGCTAATCCTAATTAGCTACAGGGCTGGGCCCACCTTTCAGGGACTCAGGGGGGTTCCTGCCGTGGTCAAAGTGGGTCAAACCCACCGGCGACGTGACGCCGGCGAGGCCCGAGACGGCGGCGCGATGCGGGATCGCTCTACAGGGCACGGGCGAGGCCGTTCTTGGGCTCGTTGGAGAGCTCTTGCTCCCGCGCGTCGAACGGTGGTGGTGGCCGAGCCTGGGGTGGCCGGTTCCGTCGACGGCGAGCTCGTGAGCGGCGGCCGGAGTTCGGGTGCGGTCGGAGTCGGCGTTGCAGGGGGTTTGGGGAGGCGTTGGTGCGTGCTGCGTGCTCCTAGTGAGGCGTGGAGCACGATAGTGTGCTCGGTTGGGCGCTACGGTGACCGTGGCCACGACGGCGACATCGCCGGCGGCGTGGAGCTCTCGGCCAAGGTGGGGCTAAGGCCTAGAGGTCGAAAGAGACCAGGGGAGAAGGGGGAAACGACTCGGGGGCTCACCGCGGTTGCAGTGGGCGTCGAAGCGGGCTCGGAGACGCGCTGGAGACGGCGAATTCGACGGCGATGATGGTCGGAGCCCGAAGAGAGGAACGGCGACGTGGCGGCGATGCAGGGCTTCCGGAGGCCCATGAAGCGGTGGGGAGGAAGAGGGGGTTGTGGCGGAGCTTCTGAGCTAGTCGGGGGAGCGAGGGGTGGCCGGAGACGGCTGCTGTGGCGAACGGCGGCGACGGTGGTGTTCGGCCGTGAGAGAGAGAGCGAGGGAGAGGAGGAAGAGCCGAGGGCGAGTGAGAGAGAGCAGGGGGGAGGCGTGGCGTCATCCAGGGGCATCGAGGCGAGGAGGGGAGGGCAGGCAGGCAGGGAGAGAGGTGGCGTGGCGCGGTGGCGCGCGCGCGCGCCGGCCACACTCCCCTCCCTCTGTCGGGACGAAGACGACACAGGAGGGAGACGGGCTGGGCCGCCTGCTGGCTGGGCCGGCCAGCTGGATGGGCTGCACAGGGAGGAGCCCAGGTAAGCTTCTCCCTTTTATTTTTTTTGTTTTCTAATTTCTGACATTTGTTTTGATTTAAATAATATATTAAATCATTTATTTAACTTATGCCAATTTTTGCAGGGGCTAGATATATTATTCCAGAGCTCCTTTATAATTGGCATAATATTTGGACATATATTAATATATATAGAAATATATTTCCAATGCAAATATTTATGCATTAATTCCAAATTCCCAAAATAAATGTCCATGAGCCACTAAAAATATTGGTTTGATTTTTATCTCTGTCCAATATTTTCAGAGAGCAACATGAGCATTTTCTTGGACCCTTTTGGAGAAATTTTTATTTGGGTCATTTTCAAAATGATTCTGAGGGTTTCACAGATCCCCATTTCAAGTTTCTGATGAAAGAGTAAACATGATGCAACACTCTAATGCATGACTAGCTAGGGTGTGACAGACAAGCAAAGGTTTAAGCTTGGGGGAGTTGATACGTCTCCGTCGTATCTACTTTTCCAAACACTTTTGCCCTTGTCTTGGACTCTAACTTGCATGATTTGAATGGAACTAACCCGGACTGACGCTGTTTTTAGTAGAATTGCCATGGTGTTATTTATGTGCAGAAACAAAAGTTCTCGGAATGAACTGAAACTTCACGGAATGTCTTTTTGGAAATAATAAAAATCCTTGCAAAAGATGAAGACCAGGGGGCTCACACCCTAGCCACGAGGGTGGGGGGCGCGCCTGCCCCCCCTGGGCGCGCCCCCTACCTCGTGGGCTCCCTGGAGCTCCTCCGACCTCCACTCCAACTCTATATATTTGCTTTCAGGGAGAACACAATAGGAGAGAAGGATTCATCACCTTTTATGTTACGGAGCTGCCGCCAAGCCCTTAAACCTCTCGGGAGGGCTGATCTGGAGTCCGTTCGGGGCACCGGAGAGGGGAATTCGTCGCCATCATCATCATCAACCTTCCTCCATCACCAATTTCATGATGCTCACCGCCGTTCGTGAGTAATTCCATCATAGGCTTGCTGGACGGTGATGGGTTGGATGAGATTTATCATGTAATCGAGTTAGTTTTGTGAGGGTTTGATCCCTAGTATCCACTATGTTCTGAGATTGATGTTGCTATGCCTTTGCTATGCTTAATGCTTGTCACTAGGACCCGAGTGCCATGATTTCAGATCTGAACCTATTATGTTTTCATGAATATATGTGAGTTCTTGATCCTATCTTGCAAGTCTATAATCAACTACTATGTGTTATGATCCGGCAACCCCAAAGTGACAATAATCGGGACCACTCCCGGTGATTACCGTAGTTTGAGGAGTTCATGTATTCACTATGTGTTAATGCTTTGGTCCGGTACTCTATTAAAAGGAGGCCTTAATATCCCTTAGTTTCCACTAGGACTCCACTGCCACGGGAGGGTAGGAAAAAAGATGTCATGCAAGTTCTTTTCCATTAGCACATATGACTATATTCGAAATACATGCCTACATTACATTGATGAATTGGAGCTAGTTCTATGTCACCCTAGGTTATGACTGTTACATGATGAACCACATCCGACATAATTCTTTATCACCGATCCATTGCCTACGAGCTTTCCATATATTGTTCTTCGCTTATTTACTTTTCCATTGCTACTGTTACAATCACTACAAAATACCAAAAACATTACTTTTGCTACCGTTGCTTTTGCTATCGTTACCACTGCTATCATACTACTTTGCTACTAAATACATTGATGCAAATATTAAGTTCCAAGTGTGCTTGAATTGACAACTCAACTGCTAATACTTGAGAATATTCTTTGGCTCCCCTTGCGTCGAATCAATAAATTTGTGTTGAATACTCTACCCTCGAAAACTGTGGCGATCCCCTATACTTGTGGGTTATCAGTGAGCCCGGCAAGGAGCAAGGCCACCCCCTGAAGCAGACAACCAGGGCACCCCGGCAGGGCCTGCCGGGGCTCAGAGAGGCAGAGCTACCTCACCAACTGCTTCAACATGATCCATGTCGTCAATCAGTAAAGTGTCGAACCACAATGTGATTAAGTGGCAACCATTCGCCACATGGCAACCATTTCCTATAGAAGAAACAAACAGATGACACCTGTCCTACAACATGTCAAGAGAACAAGCATGGAGCTGGCAAGATAGCCCGGCAAGCCTTGCTGGGCAACCAATAATGTGACGTTAAGCGGTGCATTTAATGCACCCTGTCAGCCTGCAGAGTTAGGTATGATATCACTTTTTGCTATCTTATTAATGCGTAATGACTACTTTGCCACTGTGGTTACCCCTGGATCTATAAAAGGAGGCCCATGGGAACCGTAGAGAGGGTTAGAAGGTTTGACAACTCACAACCCCATACGCGCGTAATCGCTGCTCCCCCAAGGCAACCCCCGTCGGGCAAGTGTACTACGCTCGCCACCACCTTTTCCACAATCAATCCTGTCGGCGTCCTGGGAACGGGGGTCCCCAGACTTGCCTGCCTGCAGCCCCCGGCGTGGCTAAGCCAGCAGGCCGTACGGCCCATCTTCATCAACAAGGCATCCAAGACCCTCGCTAGGGTCCAAGCCTCGCGAGGCGGACGATGCAAGGCCTCCTCTTGAGTGGCCTAGCCAGGCAGGCTCACGGGGAACAGAGATATCAAGGTGGGACAAACCTCACGAGGCCCTCATGACGTGAGCCATGACGCACAACACCAGGCGGGCGCCAGGCGGGAGCCAGCGCATAGCGTCCTTATTTCCTCTTTGGTGCTAAGGAGGCTAGCACTGACGAAGAGTACCGAGCATCAGGAAAAGGTTGCTATATTGATGCAACGAGACCAAGACCAGGAGGACGACAAGACAGAGGTCATCATGGAGCCCAAGACGACGTCACCGCCAGAGCTTTTTGCAGGCGAAGACCACTTTTGTCAGGATAGCTTGTACTAGTTGTCCCCCTTCAAATTTGCCTGCCGTTGTTGGCTCCCTTCCTGCTCGATATTTGGGAAGAGGACCAGGGCCTATATAAGTAGAGCTAGCCACCATAGTAGAGGTAGATCATCTTAGCTTGATCCAACCCGATCGAGAGCCTACTCACAAGAACACCTCAACCTCAGGAAGCTATTCTTTCCTTGTACTGTTCATCATCAGCCCTAGAGGCAATCCACCACCACCACATTGGAGTAGGGTATTACACCACAACGGTGGCCTGAACCAGTATAAACCTCGTGTCTTCCCGTGTTGCGAGTTTGTTGAGTTCGTCCGCGAGATCTTAGCGAGCTAGGGCGCAGATTGGTGGGAAGGAAAGACTTCGCGTGCACCCTAGTGTTCGAACCATAAGGGTCTGCCAGAACCCCACATCCGACATTTGGCGCGCCGGGTAGGGTGCACTGGAGCTCCTCCTCCACTGACCAGCTCGGCGACGCTCCTCAGCTACGATGCCCGGTGACTCAAGGGACGGCTCCGACCACTTGGTAGCCTGGGAAGCCCGGGCAGCGCCGCCTGCCCATGAAGGTCTCGACCCCCCACTCCAGGCGGCACGGGCGCCGCCAAACCCCACCGGGCGCGGGCAGCACGGCCAGGCGTCGTCCACCCTCACCCCACGACAGGTACGGGCCACCGCAAGAGCGGCGAGCCATGCTGAAGCAACGACGCCGCACTCATGGCAAGAGAAAGCAATCATGCGGGCAGCGCTCACCGTGGCAAGGGAGCTGCTGTGGTGCATGCTGATGGAAAGCGGTCGGGACACACTGCCGGAGCGTGTTGCCGAGCTGCTAGTTGCAGCGGCGTCGGGAGCACCAGCCTTCTGTTGTCGACTTCCTCGCCAGGCCACTGCAGGGCCGCACGGCTAACCTCACCACATCCGCGCGCCATCAACTACGCCCAGGGGTGTCATCAACATCAGCACGGCCAGCGGCATAGGGGGCTTCGACTCCCCCATGGCGCCCGCGGCGGGCGCGGGCGCAAGCATCGCCCCCCACGGTCCCAGCCGGATGCCGTGTTGTCATCCCCAGGGCACCACCATGGGCCGAGCAACATGGAGCGTGGGGCACCACGGTGAGGTGTTTAGGGTGACGGCCCTGGAAGCCTACGTGCCCCGCATGATGGACCAAGCGTACGCACCAAAGGACGACTCTAGCTCGTTCATTGGAGAAGATTTGGGAGAGGGGGCGCTAGGAGTCGAAGCCTTCCAAGAACCAATAGAGAACGACAACGATCGCACCAACAATGGAAACTACATGGCACCGCTAATCTCTCAGGAATAGGCTTATGCTAACCATGGGCTGCAGATGAATCAGGTTACAGCGTCGATTGACAACCCTGGCACGGCGGCACCCGTTCCAACAAGGGAGACACGCTGGGGGCCGCCAAGAGGGAGCCAGGAGCAAGGCCCCTCCCCAAGGCATGTGAAACCAAGGCACACCCGGAGGTAGGCCCTCTGCCAGGCTGGCTTCAACAACCCTTCCCCCGGCAGAGGACCCGTGCTCTCCGAGGGAACTGCCGACGTCCCCTTTCCCTCTTTTGTGTCGTCCTGGTGACTAGTCGGCTCAAAGGAGGTCGAGGGTGGCGCAAGGCGGGGCCCTCGTCTAGCGATATGAAGCAAGGCCGGTACCTGTGAAGAAGGCCCGGTGCCTATGAAGCTCGCCGCCCATGACACTCTCACGTAATAATGAGTTGGGGCTGTACACGCCCCGGAGTCTCGGGAGTGTCAGCCTCAGGCCCTGGGGCTCCCTCCCACGCCTAGTGGCAGCACTTAGCTCCGTGCTGGTGAGAAGACTTGAAGACCCGAAGACTAGACTAGGTGCTGGACGTGGCCTTTTGCTTTGGATCTCTCTTTCTGTGGCTTTGCCTTCTGGATCTGGACTTAAGTTGAAGCTCAATTTTCATCGATGCGCGCAGGGGGTGCCTTTTCTTGTTCGAGCCGTTTCTTGACTTTTGGATCTCGTTTGGTCTGGGACTCAGGTCCATCGCCTTTCCCTCGCAATGCTCCTCGTGAGCCGGCCTGCGCAAAGTGCACGCTCGTCAAGCACGCGCTAGCACTGCGCCTGGTGCTCACCTCTTACGGGTCCCCATCAAATGGGGTGATAAGCTCCGCATGATTCTTAGGAACTCGTCGCCTCATGACCCAGCCCTAAGCTGTCGCTGACTAAGGTAAACCACGTCGAGGAGCTCACGAGGACACATACCCACATTGCATAGGAAAGTAAAAACTGCAATTTGCTTACACGAGGGGCTCCCCCTCTCAAAATGCTCTTACAAAGTCTTCCAAGGGCCACGCCCAAGTTTTGCGTGCAGGATGAAACAACAGGCGAACATGGGATCAGCCAGAGACATCACTCGCTACATCACCCCGCGGACGCGTCACTCGCGTCGTCGTCATCTTCCTCGGAATCGCCGCCGCCGTCGGCGACGCCCCCATCATTGACCGCGACACCTACATCTACGACGACCACCACCGCGTCATCCTCCAAGGTGAAGGCCTTGACCAACGCGTCGACATGGTCCTCTACCCAACGCGCCAGGTCGCCCCGGATGGCCGTGGGTACGGGGGCAATGGCGGCGTCGAAGTCGAAGTTGGGGTCGGCATTCAGAAGATGGCTGAAGACACGGGAGAAGGCACGCTGAAGAAGGCCACGACCCCTCTCCTCCACAAGCTGTCGAGCTCTGGCAGATGGAGCCTCCAGGCGCGTCATCACCTCGGTGAAGAAGGTCAGGTCGCTGGCGTAGTCATTCGAGTGAGGGGGTGGGGTGTTCTCGTTACAGATGTAACCCAGGGCGGTGTTGGCCTTGTTCTGAAGGTCTTGAAGCATAGGAGCATGCTCTCGCTCCAGCGTTCGGCATTGGAGCACTTCCTTCCTATTTTCCCGTCTGACGGCCTCGGCGTCGTCAACTCGTTTCCGGAGGGAAAGCAGCTCGGCTCGGCGGAGGCCAAGTCCTCCTGCGTCGTAACCAGGGCGGCGGCTGTGGCCTCCGCACGCCTCTCGGCCTCATCCAACCTGGGCCTGAGGGCGGCGGCCCTGCCTGCACCCTCCAGACCGGCGTGCTTCAGCTTCAAGTCATACCTGCCCTCCAGATCCGCACAAACCTCGGCAACCCGACGATTGATCTCCTCCTCGACTCCGGCTTCGCGGGCCCCGACGGCTTCTTCTGCTTGAGCGACTTGACGCTCCCTCGTCTCCAGTCGCTTGAGCTCGAGGCTGCGCTCCACAGCTTCCAGGTACAGCGCCTCCTCACGCTGCCGGACCTCCTCTTCCTCCACAGGTGTCCCCTCAGCGATGCAAGAGCGGCCCCACGCGCCTCCACCTGCTGCTCAAGGGATGCGCTCCAGTCCTGAAGCCCCGACGCGCGCTCCTCCGCAGCCTCGCCGCGGCGATCGGCCTCGCGAGCTTGTTCCAAAGCTTGCGAGCGTGCCTCATTGGCAATCTTGAGGGAAGCCTCGGCCTTCGCGTTCTCGAGGTCATGCTGATAGAGACCAAGGTTGGTGGCCACTCGCAGCTTGCGCCGCTCCTCCACCAACCGAAGACCTTCAGCCTCAAAATGTGAGTCGACACCAGCAAGCTCTTCACCGAGGCGGCTCATCGCGCCCATCGCCTCCTGGAAGAGCTCGTGACGGACCATGTTGCACCCGCGCTCGAGCTCGAACGCTCGACCCACCTGATCCTCCACCTCGAGGGCGGCGGTGGAGCATCAAGTGGCGCGCCACCTCCCGGTTGGGGGCTGGGGGCTTTCGCCGTGCCTGACGTCAACCCATCCTCACGAGGAGACCAAGCTGATCGAGGCTCACTACTTGAAGAGGAACTGAAGACCGAGGTCAGCCAGCGACTGCTCATGAGTAGAGGAGGAGTCTTGGGCACGCCCGCCAAGCTGCACGCCAGACCGTGGGCGAGGGGCGGCCAACCCACAGACTCAGCACATCCCGAAGGCGGGGATGCTCCTCCGACCGACCCTGCTCCAGGGGCGGCAAGCAGGCCAGGAACGCCCAATGCCGACGGGGGAGTTGATGAAGGAGGAGGACGCCTCTCGGAAGATGTAACAGCTTCAGCAGAAGGAGCCCTGGAGGACAGGCGTCAGGATAAGAAGACCACACGCAAAAAGCCACAGCAACTAGATACTTACACGTCAATAGCGATATCCTTCCGTCGCTTCAATGACCCGAAGATGTTGCTGCCACTGGGGGATCCCTTCCTCTTGTGGAGCTCCTAGAAGTCCACACAAAGGCGCCCGAAGCACTAGACGTGACAGCCGGTGCGCGGCAGAGCCGAAGAAGACCCAAGAGGGATGGCCTCAGGGGAGCCCGGGTGAGGCGAACAGCCCAGCTCCTTCCCACTGTGACCTCCCGAGGCTCCTGGAGCCTCAGCCTCGGGAGCCGGATGCTACATCTCCTCGGCAACCGACACCTCAGGAGGGGGGTCGCAGGCCCCCGAGGACGACGCCCCAGGATTACAACCCGACATGTGCTCCTCAGCACCTGAGCCGGCGGCCCCCGTCACAGTCACTCCCCCGCAGCGTCACCTTGGGCAAGCCCGGCACCGGCGGCGAAGAAGGGGACCATGATTACGGGGTTCTTGCGAGGTCCCACCAAGCTGACTGGGCCCAGCCCCCACTCAATAAAGGAAGGCATGTTCGCGGCAAATGTGACTTTGTTCTCACAGCGGTACAACATGGAGCTGTTCCTGGGCATCTCGTCTGGCAGAGGGACACCTGATAGGACCGTGAGCACTGTCTGCCGCGCAGCGAGAGGAAGCCCTCCTCTTGAAACCTCATGTTGTCCTATCTACTGAGCAAGTCCCACATCAGGCGAGAGTGGCGCTCTAGTGGGGCAACTCGACGCCTGACGAACTCCCCCACAACCATGGGCTCAGTCATGCCAAGGTCCTTGAACCACCTCAGCCTGGCCCAGACAGGGGCAAGGCAGGGGATCGTGAGCTTATGATGACCCCAACCGGAGTTTGGAATAGCAGGCCCCACCGGAGCTTGGAGCAGAGGGTTGAGCACGCCTGCGGCAACAAACTCCCATCGCGTATGTAACTCGCTCGTGGATGAAGGGAGCTCGAAGTCGATCCCCGCGCCTGCTGTCGCAGCCATGGCCTGGAAACATACGCACCCTGAGCTCAGCCGGGGACCGATGAGATGCAACAAGAAGAAGTGGCGGAGGAGTGCCACGGAGGGGGCGATGCCCACCATGGCCTCGCACACGAAGGCGAAGACGGAGAGAGGGGTCACAGCCTAAGGATCGAGATGGAACATGTGGATCTGATATTGGTCGAGCACCGTGTTGAAGAAGGCGGAGAAGGGAGGAATCAGGCCAGCCCAGAGGGCATTAATGAAGATCGGAACCTCGGTAACTGCCCGAGCCATGCTGGTGCGAGACGCGGGCCAAGCTGGCGTCTCTCCCCACTCGTTGAAACTGGAGGCAAGCATGGAGCGCACCTTGTCCATGGCCTCGTCGTTGAGCACCCGAGGCCCGCCGAGCGCCGGCTCGAAGGATGGAGGCACAGTTGGCCAGGATAGAGGTTTCTTCCCCTTTTTGTCTTGTTTCAGCGCCATGGTGGTGAAGCGGGCGGAGCACAGGTCAGATTGAGAAGGTGGAGCAGGGCATTGAGGCAGCAGGGAGATTGGAAGAGCCGGGCGTGGCGAAGGAAGAATAACTGTGTATGAGGCGGGGGCGCATAGCCAGGTGGATTCAAGGGCAGTGTGGGGAAGCGGATACGCCCATGTCCAATCAACCACCACGCGTCAATCAAGGCCGCAGGCTTTTGGGGCCCGCGGCGCTCCGTACTTGGCCCTTGGCTTCACTGCGAAGCTAAGCCCGAGCGCACCTTGGGCCCGGGGGCTACTGTCGGCGTCTTGGGAACGGGGGTCCCCAGACTTGCCTTCCTGCGGCCCACAGCATGGCTAAGCCAGCAGGCCGTACAACCCATATTCATCAACAAGGCATCCAAGACCCTCGCTAGGGTCCAAGCCTCGCGAGGCGGACGACGCAAGGCCTCCTCTGGAGTGGCCTAGCTAGTCAGGCTCATGAGGAGCGGAGATATCAAGGCGGGGAAAATCTCACGAGGCCCTCGTGATGTGAGCCATGATGCACGATACCAGGCGGGCACCAGGAGGGCGCCAGCACGCACAATGTCCGTATTTCCTCTTTCGTGCTTATTAGGCTAGCGCAGACGAAGAGTACCGAGGCATCAAGCAAAGGTTGCTATATTGGTGCAACGATACCAAGACCAGGAGGACGGCAAGACAGAGGTGATCGTGGAGCCCAAGACGGCGTCACCACCAGATCTTTTCGCAGGGGAAGACCACTTTTGCCAGGATAGCTTGTACTAGCTGCCCCCCTTCAAATTTGCCCGCCGTTGTGGGCTCCCTTCCCGCTCGATATTTGGGAAGAGGACCAGGGCCTATATAAGTAGAGCTAGCCACCATAGTAGAGGCAGATCATCTTAGCTTGATCCAACCCAATCGAGAGCCTACTCACAAGAACACCTCAGCCTCAGGAGGCTGTTCTTCCCTTGTACTGTTCATCATCAGCCCTAGAGGCAATCCACCACCACCACACTGGAGTAGGGTATTACACCACAATGGTGGCCCGACCAGTATAAACCTCATGTCTTTCCGTGTTGTCAGTTCGTCGAGTTCGCCCGCGAGATCTTTGCGAGCTAGGGCGTAGATTGGTGGGAAGGAAAGACTTTGCGCGCACCCCAGTTTTCGAGCCTTAAGGGTTTGCCGGAACCCCACATCCGACAAATCCACCAAAGCAGGAGTTGGGTTTCACATCTAACGACGGATCGAACCTGGGTAGATTTCCTATGTGATCTTTGTCGTGCTACCCCACGCTCTTCTGTTCTTTGTGCAATGTGTCGCCCCCCTGCCAAGCCAGCAAGGGACCTCCTGGTCCCATAGGTGGTCGTGGTTTCCCGGGACACTCTCGGGGTGCTTGCAGTACATTGAAACGTACTCACTGGCTTGGCCCTGGCTATTTACTTGGCCAGGCTTGGAAGAACAGGTATTTATTGAAGAAGTTCTTTGGTGATGAACATGCGTGCTAGGGCGCTTTCCCAGTGATAATGGATGTATGGTTAAGGCAAATGGCATGGGTCCAAGTTGTCGACAAAGATTTCTGTTGCGATGATATAATCAAGACTTGACCATAATGGTCACAATTTGTGAAAGACAGTATGAATGGATGTAAGACTCTTGTTATTCAGCTTCAGTGTGTTCAGTGAGCATTGATCACTATACACGTAGGAAGCCCTAATGGTCACAATTTGTGGGATCACTGTACATGTGCATTCGGTGATCATGACTTATGGGTCGGGATCCCCATAGAGCTGGTATCAGAGCCATTCTGACTATAGGAAGACTTAGTTAGCATGGTTGTTAGTCAGGGTAAAACTATTTTCAAAACAATTACTAATTTTCTAAACTATCTATACTTCTCTTCCCTTCGAGTTTTCTGAAAGCTTATTTTCCTTATTGACCTCTTCCCCTTCAAAACTATTGCAAACGGTCGCTAGCACCCTCATGCCCCTGACCACTAGATTCCTTATAATCCTCGTGGATAACCTAGAAGGAAGACACCTTGCCAGACGTTCGGTCACATCCTTGGAACACAAGATTGGCGACAGCACGGCAAGACTATACCAACAGAAGATACAGCCTCAAGGAATGAGGACATGAGGACCCGTAGGATGGTGACGCCCCGCAACACTGCCCCATTATGATGCAACCTAGGCCTACACCGATCAGGGCATAAGATATGCAAGATCATGATATACATCACTAGTAGAGCATCCCTATACTTACTATTTTTGTGTCGGTAACCACCGGTGGATGAGAACCTCGCCATTTGGTTTGCCTCACTATAGTGAGCAGGAAAAAGGTTCTCGGCAACCCCCGCTCTCTGTGATGATATTCTCAACAATGTGCCCGACATATTGGACCTCTACTATGCCTTGTTAGTGTCATTACATAAAGGATTGCTTACCTGGTACTCTCGATGCCTTGGAAGGCAAAAGGGATCATCATGATTAAGAAGACAGTAGAAGGCCAGGTCAATGCCAGCTACGAGGAGCGACCTTCACCCCATCGCTTCAACATGCGAGAAGTTTTTGAATACTCTTTAGGCTCAAGTCAGATCGTTTCATCGAACAACTACAAGAGATGTAGCGACACCTGAGGAAAACTCAGAAGACTTCACGAGACACATAGCAAAGCATGAATACTGAGTCCGAGAACCCCTAGGTTAGGATGAGTCGTGTACCCCCTTTGTGCAGTCGAATCTGTATGATGGTTCAAATAGAACCATGATTGTGTGTTGCTTGTTTTTATTTGTTCGTGTTTTGATGTGAGTCGCACTTTTGCCCTAGGCAACAAGTACGCGACTATATCACCTAGCTTATTTTGTTGTTTGTTTTTGGCCCTTCCGGCACTTGTTTGTTAGCATTTGCACTATAGAACCCCTTTAGGCATTCCCCTCCTCTAAGCTACTATTCCTCTCATTTTCACTCATCAACTGAAGACCAGCAAGATGATATGCACCAAGGATTCCAACTCAGTGACCAACTAGCACTGAAGACTTTTGCTATAGCCTCCTAGACCAAGTGCAGCCTTGTAGAGTTATGTTTTCCCCTCAAGATTAGAAACCCATACCTAGACCCTTCGAGACTCCATGAGATACCCTATCTCGAATCCTTAACCATGTGCTTAACCCACAGAATTACAAGAGAACTAGTTAAGCCTCTGTAACCTTGCACAATACTGGGTTCATATGGAACTAGTGGACATAGTGAACTAGCACATTATCATCCTAAGACAGCACCAAACTGATGGTACCATAGGGAAGACCAATATGAGGGTATAGGAATGGAGGACAAATGACTTGATGAGTTCATATCAGTGACATTGGGGAATTATCTGAGACTCTTTCGTGGAATACAAGGCTTTCATGTTGGTAGATGAACTTGGTGGGATCATGTTAATAGAGTAGCGTAGTCTTCATTACCCTTATTGGATTTAGTAGGACAATTATGATCGCAAGCGGAAATTCTTGGAAGTATAAGGATTTGACTTAGCCAGGGGATGTTGATAGGAGATAGTTCACATTATGATAATGACTTGGGGGAAACATGTGGGAATTATCATGGGACGTGAGGTTTGGATTTAAGTAGGTGATCCTAGTTGAGTATAGATGATGAGTATGTCTACATGGTTCGAAGTAAATTGGACTTAGATTGATGATCTCAATCATGATACCATGTTTCTCGATGGACAATAAACTAGGAGATTGTATTGATTGTGAGAGTTTATTTTGGGATCTGTATGAGCTTGATCTTGGAGTTTACTTGATTGCGATAATGGGACGTTGGAGTTTATTCATAGGAAAGGAAACAATATCTTGGATTGGCATACGACGTGTTTCCTTAGGATGGTGATGCTCTATCATGGACCTTGGTAGAATAAGCTAAGTACTTGGATTGTGATGTTTAATTTAACCTTAGAAGGTTGTATGTTCTATCCACGGATTTCTACATGAGGATAACCATACATTTGAGTTTGGGGATAGTTGACATATATGATTTTTGTTGGACCTACTCTTGGGAGTCATGAGGATATGAGTAGCATGAGTAGACCTATAGGAAAGGGGTGGTTTCAGTGGTATAAGGTGATTTGTTTGGAGGACTAGATAGATAAATTGGCATCGCAGAAACTGTTCTTAAGGATAAGATGATAAACGTTCACTCGCACCATAGAATCCTTGAAACCCTTGAGCCCTACCAAGCCACAACATGCTATTTGTTGTTGTTGTTGTTGTTGTTGTTATTCGTTGTTGTTGCCTTGTCATTTCTTGCGTGTCATGCATTGCATATTATGTCATCATGTGCATTTCATTTGCATACATGTTCGTCTCATGCATCCGAGCATTTTCCCCATTGTCCGTTTTGAAATCCGGCACTCCTATGTCACCCGGTGTCCCATTCTACCTCTTTTCGTGTGCGGCTGTTAAAAGTTTCCGGATTGGACCGAGACATGCCATGCGGCCTTGGTTTACTACCGGTAGACCGCATGTCAAGTTTCGTGCCATTTGGACTTCGTTTGATACTCCAACGGTTAACCAAGGGACTGAAAAGGCCTCGTGTGTATTGCAGCCCAACACCCTTCCAATTTGGCCCAAAACCCACTTAAACCCTCTACATCATCTAGAGCGTTCGATCACGATCGAGTGGCCGAAAACAGCACCTCATTTGGACTCTCCTAGCTCCCTCTACCTATAAATATGTGTCTCCCTCCGAAATTATCGCGCAGACGAAACCCTAACCCTCGTCCTCCTCGCGCCGCTGGATGTTTCTTCCTCCCACGCCGGACATGTCCGTCCTCCACATCGCTCGGGCCAATCCCGTCATGCCACATCAGCTCCGCCGCCGCCCTCAGCAACTCCCGCATCGCCACCTGTCCACCGCCGCCTTTCTCTCTCCTCCCCGCCTCCCACGGCCCGCCGGGCCCAGGGCAGGCCCGCCCGGGCCCGATCTGCTCCGCCGCCGCTCGGTCACGCGTCCGAGGCACGCGCCGCCCCGCCGCCGGCTGTTCCTCGCTGCGCCGCCCGTCTCCGCGGCCGCGCGCCTCGTCGGGCCCTGCCGTGCTGCGCGCCATCGCCTCATTTTCCGCACCCGCCGCCTCCGTTCACCGGCGTCAACTGCCGCTGCCTCGCCGGTGTCGTCTTCCGGCGACAGGAGCCGCCCCTCACCGGAGATCCCCTCAGTCCGGCCGGATCCGAGGTGTGGGATGAGATCCACCACTCCCCCGAACCAAACGCACCCTCGCCCGATCCGGATCTCGTCGTCCCGGATCCCTCCGTCCCGTTGACTTTTCGCGGAGGTAAAATTTCAGTAACTCCCCGAAATTTCCAGATTCATATGCCCATGTTCATCATGTCATAACTATGCATCTGTAGCTCAGATTTGTGCATGTAGCATATCAAAATGTTCGTCTCGACAAGTACATCATTTCATCTTGTTGCATCATTTTCTTTTGAGCTCATCTTGATGCCCGAAATTCTGTTGGAAGAGAGCTATGTGAGGTATTTGTCAGATCTGTTTCAGCAAATGGCATTTTGTCATTTTTGCCATGATTAATGTGTGCATGCTATGATCCTGAGATCTACATGTGTTTTGTTATATTCCATGCCATCTTTACAGGGGTGATTTCCATGTATATTTGTGATATGTGTGGTGACTAGCACAAGCTTGCAAAGTAGCATAATCGGTAATGCTGATTTCAGGGACTTAGAATTTCACAAAGTCCTTGTCCTGATTTTGTCGTTATGCCATATGTTCATGTTGTTTCCTAGTGATCCGTGCCTCTTTTGAGGATGATCAGTAAGGGTGTTTTGTTAATATTGTGGTGCTCTATCTACCCATGTCTTTGTTTGCATTATGGAGCACCCTAGCTTGAGTCAATTGAGCTCTACTTTTGCTATATTGATGTTCCTGGCAGATCGTTGACATGTTTAGCGATTTTGCCGAGGATGTTGCTACTGATCCGTGCAAGCTATGTTGTTGTTCTTGCCATTTATAGCTTCTATGCCATGTCTTCTTGATGGGTGTATGCATAGTTTCTCATGCCATGCTCTGTAGTAAGTGCATCGAGCTCGTAAACATGCCTACTCGTTAACTGTTTTGCATGCTCCAGTTTTTACCTAAGTCTGAGATCTATTTATGTTTTTTCCATGTTCACATGCTTGCATTTGTATTTTCTGATCCCTTTTGGCTCAAGGTCACTAAGGGACTTTTGTTAAGTGCTTTGAGTAGCTTCATGCCATGCATTTCTTTGCCATGTTAAGATCCTGTAGCATGTAGTTTTCGTGCTCTAAAGTGTGCTTCCTGATCATAAATCCCAGACTTGTGTTAATTTCACTAAGTCTGAAACCTGTTATCGTTTGCCCTTTTACCATTCTTGTTTGAACCTGTTAATGGATGAATTAGCCATAGCTCAGTGTTCATCTTTTGTCAAGCATTATGAGTGGATCCCTGCCATGTATTTTTGTCATGTTTGAGTGCTGTAGCATATTTATTTTGATGCATTTAGATGGTCAGTTTCTCATTATCGCACACCGGTGCCATATTTGTTTTGCTTGCCATTTCCAAACCGTGCATCCGATTCTGGTGATCTTTATATTGATTTCAACCGAAATCACCTCACCTTTCCAGTGGAACTCTTGGATTTCCAAGTTGAGGACAGGTTCAATCATTTCTTTCCAAATCATGCATATGCACCGCATACGGCATCCCGCATATCATACCATGTTCACGTGTGGTTTGTTTACTATGTTGTCTGCATCTTTCCAGTGTTGCTTCTTCGGGTTGGTTCCGATAACGTCGCGTTTGTGAGGACCCGTTCGTCTACGTCCGTTTGTCTTCTCCATGGACTCGTTCTTCTTCCTAGCGGGATTTCAGGCAAGATGACCATACCATCGAAATCACATCTATCTTTGCTTGCTAGTTGCTCGCTCTTTTGCTATGCCTATGCTGCGATACCTACCACTTGCTTATCATGCCTACCATATTGTTAAACCAAGCCTCTAACTCTCCTTGTCCTAGCAAACCGTTGTTTGGCTATGTTACCGCTTTGCTCAGCCCCGCTTATAGCGTTGTTAGTTGCAGGTGAAGTTTGGAGCTTGTTCCGTGTTGGAACATGGATATTTTGTTTGGATATCACAATACCTCTTATCTAATTAATGCATCTATATACTTGGTAAAGGGTGGAAGGCTCAGCCTTATGCCTGGTGTTTTGTTCCACTCTTGCCGCCCTAGTTTCCGTCATATCTGTGTTATGTTCCCGGATTTTGTGTTCCTTACGCGGTTGGGTTATAATGGGAACCCCTGGACAGTTCGCTTTGAATAAAACTCCTCCATCAAGGCCCAACATTGGTTTTACCATTCGCCCCCTAGCCTTTTTTCCCTTGGGTTAGGCCAGCCCAAGGGTC
>NC_041382.1:438155377-438233041 GCF_002162155.2 Triticum dicoccoides
CCCGGGGCCAGTGCTTGTCTAAGTGTTGGTCTAAAATAGAGCCACTTGCGGCGCCACCTCGAGGAAACTTGAGGGCTTGTTTTAGCTGTACGTAGTGTTCATCCGGTGTTGCCCTAAGAACGAGATATGTGCAGCTCCCATCAGGATGTCGGCGCATCGGGCGGTCTTGCTGGACTTGTTTTACCATTGTTGATGATGTCTTGTAACCTGGATTCCGAGTCTGATCGGGTCTTCCCGCTAGAAGGAATATCCTTCATTGACTGTGAGGGCTTGTGATGGGCTAAGTTGGGCACCCCAGCAGGGTTTTGAACTTTCGAAAGTCGTGCCCGCGGTTATGGGCAGATGGGAATTTGTTAACGTCCGGTTGTAGAAAACCTGAAGTTGACCTTAATTAAAATGCACCAACCGCGTATGTTACCGTGATGGTCAATTTCCGGCGGAGTCCAGGAAGTGAACACAGTGTTGGAGTAATGCTTGACGTAGGTTGTTCCAGGATCACTTCTTGATCATAGTTTCTCGATTGTGCTTTGCCTTCTCTTCTCACTCTCTTTTGCGTATGTTAGGCACCATATATGCTAGTCGCTTGCTACTGCTCCACGTCATACCTTTTACCTTACCCATAAGCTTAAATAGTCTTGATCGCGAGGGTGTGAGATTGCTGAGTCCCCGTGACTCGCAGATACTTCCAAAACCAGTTTGCAGGTGCCGATGTTACCGAGCAGGTGACGCAGCCAAGCTCAAGGAGGAGCTCAACGAAGATCTTGTCCTTTGTATTGTTCCGTTCTAGTTGATCAGTAGTGGAGCCCAGTTGAGGTCGATCGGGGATTTGTGTAGCTTTTGGGGTAGTCTTCTTTTATTTTGGGTCCCGTAGTCGGCCCTTGATTGTATCTGGTTGATGTAATGCTTTATTCTTGTAATTGTGTGAAGTGGCGATTGTAAGCCAACTATGTATCTCTTTCCCTTATGTATTACATGGGTTGTGTGAAGATTACCTCACTTGCGACATTGCTTTCAATACGGTTATGCCTCTAAGTCGTGCTTCGACACGTGGGAGATATAGCCGCATCGAGGTCGTTACAAGTTGGTAATCAGAGCCTTCCCCGACTTTAGGAGCCCCCTGCTTGATTGAATCGCTGGCATTTTGAGTTTAGAAATGTTTTGAGTCATTTAGGAATTATATATACTGGAGAGTTCGGACTTCTTTTTACTCCTCAGTCCCTTTATCGCTCTGGTGAGGCATCCTGACGTAGAGTTTTGACTCTTCTCTTCTCAAATTTCACTAAAAAAAATTTAGGATCACGCGGGTATCTTGGAATCGTTCTGATGGTTTTGTGACGAGAACATTGTTCTTGGTGCCTCCTGTCATTTAGGGGTTGTGCCCGTGTCCCGGGGAGTTGAGCTCTGAGGTGTTGTCGTCACAATTTTATCGTTGCAGTTCTGGAATACCTGAGATTAGTTTCGCCGACATCGAAAATCTCTTTTATGAAGTTGTTGGTGAGATAACCTCGATGCCACCCAGTACTGGGGCGGGAGTTCGGGAGTATTGCCATAACTCGTATAACGGATGCTTTTCGAAGGTTGAGGTAAACGATTTCTGAAGGTTTCTTGGTTATGTGTTGAAGGATGGATACAGCTGGATGTAGGATTTGCTAGTTTTGGGTGAGATATTATGCTTCCCCTGTATCCCCAACACCTAATTGCATAACCGGAAAATTTCGGGAGTTTATAAGTGGGAATTCAAGTAACTCTTAGGATTTCTTTCCGACAGATGTATGATATGAAATTGGGGTTCGACGTCTAGTGGTCCGCCTATCCACGGTTGGTTTTACAGTGGTCTCGTTGTGTCTATGCCGACTCAGGGACGCTTTCAAAACCAGTTTGCAGGTGCCGATGTTACCGAGTAGGTGACGCAACCAAGCTCAAGGAGGAGCTCGATGAAGATCTTGTCCTTTATGTTGTTTCGTTCTGGTCGATCAGTAGTGGAGCCCAGTTGAGGTCGATCGGGGATCTGTGTAGCTTTTGGGGGTAGTCTTCTTTTATTTTGGTTCCGTAGTCGGACCTTGTATGTATTTGGTTGATGTAATGCTTTATTCATGTAATTGTGTGAAGTGGCGATTGTAAGCCAACTATGTATCTCTTTCCCTTATGTATTACATGGTTTGTGTGAAGATTACCTCACTTGCGACATTGCTTTCAATGCGGTTATGCCTCTAAGCCGTGCTTTGACACGTGGGAGATATAGCCGCATCGAGGTCGTTACACCTACCAAGCCACAACATAGTAGGATCATAACCATGGGATTTGTCTCTAGATCAAGAAGACCTTGGCCAATACTTAACCGAGACCAGCACCAATACCCCAGCCTACCTAATGTACCCCATAGACTTCATGGAGTACTTAGACAAGTTGGTTGCCATCTTTATTTTGGTAACGTACTTGTCTACCCGAAGACGAAAGAAGAGTCGTCGAGCTGGTTGGAGAACATTTGAAGACCTCCATGTCAAGGAGGAAGAACTATACTAGCCACCATGGTCAAGAAGTGAACTTCCGCATCGAAGACCATGTGTACCTACGGTCACTTCTCTCAAAGGAACCTAGAATTTCCATGTTAAAGGAAAACTGACACCAAGATTTTTCGACCCCACTTCAGGTTCACTATACGACGAAGAGAAGATGGTTACCAGTTAGAGTTGTCGCCTGAGTTATCCAAAGTGCACAACGTTTTCCCCACACGACACAACTCCGGAAGTTTTTCCAACTTCCTAACTAACCCGATCTCTAGAAGGACATCAATCACCGAGCCATTGACCTCTAGCCTGACCTGACCTACGCGAGAGACCCCTTAGCAACCTGGATCAAGAAGAACGTCATACACGAAGCCGTACCTTCAAGTACTTGAAGGTTCAACAGAGCAACCACATAGAAGTAGAAGTAGCATGAGGATGTGAAGACTACCTTGGATCCAAGTTTCTGTATTCCTTTCCGCGCCTAGTTTGGGAATCTTAGGGACGAGATTCTTGTAAGGGGGTAGGCTTGTCACACCCTGATTTTCATGCCACAACACTTAAGCTAATAGATCATGACAAAATGTGGTTTGAAAAAAACTTTTGAGTGCTTTGAACTTTGCTTGAATGGATTTTAGTTTGCTGTTTGCAAGTGCTCTAAAAACCAAATAAATCCTCCAACTCTTATAATCCTTTGCATTGATCAAAAACCTTGACGAATGATCATGCCATGTCTATAGGACATAATAGTATTTTATTACAAAATAAATTTGGCCAAAAAGCATTTTCTGAATTAGGTTTTCCAATAACCCCTCAATTGAGACTTGAACTATAAGTACTTAATTTAGGGTATGAAAAATCTTTCAAAAATTATATTTGACTCCAATTAGATATAGGAATGCCAAAAACCACAAAATATTATTTTAAAAGTTATTTTAATATTTTATTTAAAGGCTTTTTATTAAGGCCAGAAATGGCCTTTAATAGGTAAAAATTATTTTTGAAGTTTCAAAAATATTTGAGAAAATTTAGGGAAACTCACTAGACATATATTTTCAATCTATATGAGTTTCAACACATGGTCATGTTCAAAATATTGGACAAAACCCTCTGAGGGAGTCCGGGATTAGGGGGTCTCCAGACAGCCGGACTATATCCTTTGGCCGGACTATTGGACTATGACGATACAAGATTGAAGACTTCGTCACATGTCCGGATGGGACTCTCCTTGGCGTGGAAGGCAAGCTAGAAATACAGATATGAAGATCTCCTCCCTTGTAACCGACTCTGTGTAACCCTAGCCCCCTCCGGTGTCTTTATAAACCGGAGGGTTTAGTCCGTAGGACAATAGACAATCATGCCATAGGCTAGCTTCTAGGGTTTAGCCTCTACGATCTCGTGGTAGATCAACTCTTGTAATACTCATATCATCAAGAACAATCAAGCAGGACGTAGGGTATTACCTCCGTCAAGAGGGCCCGAACCTTGGTAAACATCGTGTCCCCCGCTTCCTGTTACCATCCGCCTTAGACGCACAGTTCGGGACCCCCTACCCGAGATCCGCCGGTTTTGACACCGACATTGGTGCTTTCATTGAGAGACCCACTGTGTCGTCATCATAAGGGGGATGGCTCGTCTCGTTGTCAAGGACAACATCACTTCTGGGGGAGCCCTAGCTGTAGCCCAAACTCTCTGACTAGGCGGCTTTGTCATGACCGCCCGCTTGGCCATTGCACCGACGATGACTTCTCGGGTCATCGAAAATAGCCTCCACATTGGCTCAAAATTTGCCGAGTAGATGGATCCAATGGAGCTCTCCTCTTTGAACGATCTCTTGGATCGCATCGCCGCTCTGGGAGTCGCTACAAACTACGATCAGATCGAGCGGTGGTGGAGGAGCAACGCGGCGGTTCTCCCTCCATCCTAAGGACGAACTATGTCCAGAATCCCGAGCTCTCCAAGCCGGATACCCACTCACAGGAGGACATCTCCCTAACCCTGAACCTAGAATCAGGTCGCATACCGAACCCCCGGAGCAACATCCCGGAGCCCGAACTTCCAAGATCGGAAACTCCCCTGCCCTGGGATCTCAGAGTGGGTCAAGGTCTGGACTTAAATCCACCCACCCACCCAGATACAAACGATCTTTCCCACATTAGGCAAGCGCCCCAAGAGACAGTACATCACTATTGGGCCAGATTCCTCCTTGTAATGAACAGGCTGAAGGACTGTCGCGAGGAAGACGCAATTTCGTTCTTTTGCAACAATTGCACGGACAAGGGAATCCTCAACGCCATAAGTCTCCGTGACATAGCACACTTTGCTGACTTGGCGGCCATAGTACGGAAATACTGTGCGATGGAAAGCGCCTGGAAAACCCAAACACAATTTTGGGACAATCCGGCTCTGACAAAATCCCCAGTACAAACTAAAAGGGTGCACTCTCATAAGTCGCCCGACTCAATTACAAAGAAGTAAAATCCCACTACAGGGTGTGGAACCGTATTGGAGGGATGGCTTAACGGGCCCTGCAAAATTCATAGTACGACGGACACCATACCAACACATAGCCTTAGAGCATGTTGGGTACTCCGGCAGGTGGCCAAGAGTGGTGAGGATCTCCTCATCCAAAACACCCTCCTGCGGATAACAATACAATATTAAGAGTCTTCGAGACCTTTGCCTTAAATAATAGGCGTAAGCAAGCACTCCGCAGCCTTGCCAAAGACTGCCACGTAGCAGCAATAAATCCATGGAGCGACACGGCCATTACTTTCAATGCCAGTGACGAACCTAAATTCCAAATAGCCCGAGCACCAGCTGCTCTGGTCCTCAGTCCAATTGTGGATGGCTTTCGGCTCACTGAAGTGGTCAAGGACGGCGGCAGCGGATTAAACCTCATTTATGAGGAGACTCTTCAAAAAATGGAAATAGACAACAACTATAGTGAGCAAAGCACCACGACCTTCCGAGGAATCATCCCTAGTCGGGAGGCACATTGCGCTGGGAAAATCACACTAGATGTGGTATTCGACACTCCGGAGAATTACAGTTCCGAAGAAATCACATTCCAAGTAGCCCCGTTCAGTAGCGGATACCACGCCCTTCTAGGGCGGGAGGCATTCATGATTTTTCAAGCCATGCCCCATTACGGGTACATGAAGCTCAAAATGCCCGGACCCAATGGAATCATCACTCTAGCTAGTGATCCGGACATAGCACTGCGCGCCGAGAACAAAACAGCCACACTGACCCTCGAGGCATTATCCGAAGCCCTTGTGGTGGAGGAATTAACCGCGCTGCGCTCCACAGTTGACAGGGACGACGTGATACTAGACAAAAGATCCAAGTCCACCTCCTTTAAACCAACGGATGAAATAGTCAAATTCCAAGTCCATCCAATGGACCCCACAAAAATAGTGTCCATTGGGCCACAGTTAAACTCCGCCGTAGACACCGCACTACAGAAGTTCCTGCGCGAGAATTGGGACATATTCGCTTGGCATCCTTCAGACATGTCAGGAATCCTACGCAGGCTGGCCGAGCATAGCCTTAACATTCTAAAAGGATTCAGGCCAGTTAAGCATACTCTTCGGTGCTTCTCCTAACCTAAGCAACAAGCCTTTGGAGAGGAGCTAGCCAAATTACGGGAGGCTGGATTCATTAGAGAAATAAAGCATCCGGACTGGCTAGCAAACCTAGTGATGGTTCCAAAGAAGGCTAAATCCTGGTGCCTATGCGTCAACTTCAAGGACCTTAATAAGGCCTGCCCAACGGATCCCTTCCCCCTCCCTCGCATCAATCAAATTATCGATGTTAGCGCAGGACACGACTCATTGTGCTTCCTCAAAGCATACTCCGGTTATCACCAAATTAAGATGGCGGAGTCCGACCAAGCCGCAACGGCATTTATCACTGCATACGGCCCCATCTGTTTTAATACAATGCCCTTCGGGCTCAAAAACACCGGCGCAACGTATCAGCGCATGATTCAGACATGTCTGGAAAAGCAGATCAGCAAAACAGTGGAGGCATACGTCGACGATGTGGTCGTTAAAACCAGACACGTCAACTCCTTAATAGACGACTTGAGGCTCATGTTCGACAATCTCCGAACATACGACATTAAGCTCAATACGGAAAAATGCGTTTTCGGCGTACCCACAGGAAAGCTCCTGGGCTTTATCGTCTCCAGCAGAGGAATTGAAGCAAATCCGGCCAAAATCCGGGTCCTATCATAGTTGGCTATCCCAACTAACCTCAAGCAAATCCAGAAGTTAACTGGATGTGTGGCGGCTTTAAGCCGCTTTATCTCCCGACTAGGAGAAAAGGCACTCCCCCTTTCTCGCCTTCTTCGGCGCACCGAACACTTCGAGTGGACAGACGCAGCCACGGCCGGACTGGAAGAAATAAAAGCCATCCTGGCCACCAACCCAATCTTGGCTGCCCCAATTGTGGGCGAACCAATGCTATTATACATAGCGGCAACTCACCAAGTTGTAAGCGCAGTGCTCGTCGTCGAACGAGAGATGGAGGGACATAAATTCCCACTTCAAAAGTTGGTATATTATGTATCCACCGTCCTCACTCCATGCAAATCATGGCACCCACATTATCAAAAGATAGCATACGTGGTATTCATGGCATCCCGGAAATTACGACACTACTTTCAAGAGTGTTCAATTACGGTGGCCTCCGAAGTACCACTCAACGACATAATAAACAACCGCGATGCCACGGGACGGGTGGACAAATGGGCTATCGAGCTCCTCCTATTCGACATAACATATAAACCACGGCGAGCCATTAAGTCACAAGTACTGGCCGATTTCATAGCCGAATTGACAGAAGCCGAACTCCCTAAAGAGTACGGCGCATACTCGAATTGGATCATGCACTTCGACGGCTCTAAAATGCTGGCTGGTCTGGGGGATGGCGTCGTCCTGACGTCCCCCACCAGAGATACAGTGCAATACGTACTCCAAATACTATATACCGACTCCAATAATGCAGCCGAATACAAGGCCCTATTACACGGTCTCCGGATGGCAGTATCCATGGGCATTCAACGCCTGGAGGTGAATGGGGACTCAAACCTCGCAATATCACAAATAAATGGAGACTTCGATGCCAAGGATCCAAAAATGGCGGCATACTGCAATGCTGTCCTCAAAATGTTAGCTCGGTTCGAGGGGATTGAATTCCACCATGTGGCTTAGGAAAACAACTAGGCGGCGGACATCCTCGCCCGTATCGATGCTAAACGTGACCCTGTCCCACCGAACATCTTCCTGGAAAAACTGTTTAAACCATCCGTGGTATGGGAAGGGGACACCGGCAAAAAGAGTCCGGACCCGCCCACAACCCCAGATACCGAACACTCTGACACAATCGGAGGCTCTTCCATCAAAATAACACCTTCAGCCCATGTAATAATGGTCGACATCAGACTGTGGACAGAACCATTCCTGGCATACCTAACCACGCAGAAACTACCCATAGGACCAAAATGAGGCACGTCGCATAGTGCGGCGAACTAAAGCCTACAAGGTCCACGAGGGAGAGCTTTATAAGAAAAGCACTACCGGAGCCCTTCAAAGGTGCATCTCCGAAGAGGAAGGGCGGAAGCTTTTGGAAGAAATCCATGCCAGACTCGGCGACCATCACGCTGCTGCCCGGGCCCTTGTAAGCAAGGCCTTCCGTACATGTTTTTATTGGCCGACGGGCCGGGGGCAGATGCGCAGCATCTGGTCCAACATTGCGTCGGTTGCCAGCAATTTGCAAACCAAAGCCATATGCCGCCTACCGCTCTCCAAACAATCCCCATTACATGGCCCTTTGCGGTCTGGGGGATTGATATGTCGGACCCCTTAAAGGGGGAACCCATAAGGAAAAATGCTTACTGGTCATGGTGGATAAATTCACCAAATGAATAGAAGCAAAACCTGTCAAAATGGCTGAATCCGGACCGGTGATAGACTTCATATCCGGGGTCGTACACCGTTATGGCGTCCCCCACAACATCATCACTAACAATGGCACGAACTTTACAGCCGACAAGGTGAAACTTTGGTGCAGGAACATGGGCATCAAGCTCGATTATGCTTCTGTCTATCACCAGCAAACTAACAGTCAAGTCGAGCGAGCGAATGGTCTTATCATGAGCGGCATTAAACCGAGATTAGTGCGGCCCTTAAAGGAGTCAAACACGCATTGGTTAGAGGAGCTCGACTCCGTACTATGGGGACTGCGGACCACGCCGAATCGCACTACCGGATACACACCGTTCTTCATGGTGTACGGCGCAGAGGCGGTTCTGCCCTGCGACATAATTCATGACTCACCTCGAGTGTGCATGTACGAAGAAAAAGAGGCCGAGTTTGATCGGCAGGATAGTTTGGATGCCCTGGAGGAGGAGCGTGACATGACAAAGGCCCGTTCCGCATCCTACCAGCAACAGGCTCGAAGGTATCAAAACAGGGAAGTACAGGCCAAAACCTATAACGTTGGCGAACTAGTTCTACACCTGCCGGAGAAGAAAAAGAACAAGCTCAAGCCCAAATGGGAGGCTCCCTTCATTATTGACCAAGTTCTGACCGGTGGAGCATATTGTCTGAAGGATGCATCGGATAATCGACTCGAGCCAAACCCATGGAATGCAGCCACACTCCGAAGATTCTACGCCTAGCGCCAGACTCTATGTTCGTCTCCTCACCTCCGTCAATTTTTTGCATATCTATCTTTTCTCTCTTTCTCCCTTTTTACTCTCTTCAAGGCCCTTAAAGGCCATAATTGTGTCCTTGTTACACAATCTTGACGTGCTAACCGCGCTCATTATACCCGGGGGCTTCTTATACAGAAGCTTAATCTAACTATTTTCCTGGGCTTTACGTCCCATACATGTGTTATTCTTCTGCATGTACCTTTTTTCGCCATTATATGCATCAATATGACTTAAGTTTTGGCCAATCTGGGTTGCCTGGCTCTTGTATTTATGCCCTACGTTCCCGTTAATTCGGCTAGGGCATAAGGGGAGCACCTCTGCGATTCTTACTTCCGGGTTAGTCGGATGTCTACCTCAGACTGGGTGAAGCCAAAAGCTAGCGTTCTTAAGGGAATATTCGGTCGGTGAATAAAAGATGACTTTTATCTATTTTGAAACATGCCCCCAGATGTTTATATCCTGCGTCTCTTTTCGCAGTTCGGACATGCACATTAGGGCATGCGTACCCAGGGAAAGGAACCCTTAACCGAACTATTCTCAGTGGAAGATGTTTCTTACTACCCATGTAATATAACATAACTAGTTGGGTACTTGTCTGTTCAAGCACTTATGACCCCTACGCCTAGTCTCCATGCATGCCCCTAGTTTTACATAACCGAGCGGGTATTCGGATACACTCCGGACTGTCGGGTCCAGAGGTCGAAGCAAAATGGTCTGCCATGACAAATGATTTACAATCTAGCTAGGGACATTACATATGTCACTTGAATTACACAGTCACTATGACTGATTCAATTCTTCTTCTATGCCATCAAACAGGCTGTCTAGCCTACAATCCTGTTGGGAATACTTTGCGGCTAATTCTACTTGATCATACACTAAACTGACAGGGATCTCTTTCCCATCGATCCCCACAGGTCCGACAGCGGCCATGTGGATTGGGTCCGGTTTGGTATATCGTGTCTTCACCATAGCCCAGGCTTCCCTTGCACCTTGTTGGCAGGCTGATATCTTCCATAATCAGAAGCGCCGCCGCGCTGCCTTGAGCTTCTCTATAAGCTCCCCCATGCCTCCTGGCGGGGACGCGGATGGCCACAAGGCTTGGGCAATACCCTGCATCACCTGCCGAGCTTGCTCGTGCAGCTGAGAGAGCTCTGGTAGAAGATCACCCAAAGACCCGGGCATCTCCTCCGCGGGACGACCCGTCAGCATACCTATAGCCATAACGCTGTTAGCCGGCTTCTTCGCCGAACTCCTTGAAAAGTTCATTCAAGCACTTACGAAAAATGCCACACCGAAGCCGTTTATTCTCCTTCACGGAGTCCGCAAGCTGGGCTCGGACATCTTTTAGTTCCACGCCCAGCCGGATATTGGCGTCTTGGAGATCATTTTTCTCCTGCCTGACTCCCGTCATCACACGCTCGCCAACATTTCGCTGTCGATCATCACGTGCTGCATCCACCTCCACGGCCTCCCGATTCACTCCGGGGACAACTTCAACATCTATTGTTAGGTTTGCATGCATGCCGCATACTACCTGGTACCTGTAATCTTTGCAATGGAGACAAGTGTTACCAAAGGGACCCTTCTCAGACTCTTTCAACGCGGCAACAGCGGCCCCTAGCTGGGCCTTGCACTTATAAGAACCTGCACAAATAATGATCCTTAAATCAGTTGCGTCAACTGTTTCAAGTCTTAGGGGCTACTGATACATATTATCGTCAGATTTGCTTACCCGTATATCCCTTACGTACTAGTCCGTGGCTCTGGCTAGACCATTTTGAGCAGCACGGATGTACGCTTCTCTGGAATTGAAGGCATCAAATGCCTCTGGTGAGAAACAAGCGTCACTGAGTACGGCCCGAGGACGCCTGTGATTCATGGCGCTCTCCACTTCGGAATTTGTAGCGGATAGTCTGTCCGCATCCTCTGTAGGAGGATCATCCGGCGTCTGCCCCGCCTTAGCTTCCGCCTCCATGTCTGGCCCTGCAGCCCGACTGGTCGAGGCATGATCGGCAGCCTCTCCGGATATAGTCCGGCGAGTGTTTTTTCTGCTAAGAAACACAGACGTCATTGTATTTTAAGAAAGACGACAACCACGGAGTGAGGTTTTACATCATACCTCTGTGCCGGCGTCTCCGTCTGGACCGCCTTCCTTTTTTGGCCTACCCGGCGTCGGTGCCTCTTGTTGGCGAGTTGCTGCGGGTTCGGCACGGCATCCCGAATGCCTTCCCTATAAAACACCATATGTGTATGGTAGGTGAAGTGCATAAAAGGGGTGGCCGGGAGTTGGGACTTTGGTTTTTCTTACGTGCGATGCAGGGAGTAGTCCGGGATAGTCGGCCATTATGGCCACCATGGCGTTATCACAACTTAATTGATAGAATTACCTATCTATCAGCTCCACGAATATGTCCGGATCCTCTTCAAGTCTGGGATCGAGGGCCCAGCCAGGGTCCTCTGGTTGTGGAGGTGGGCTGTTGACCTCCCTTATAGGTTTTCGCAGTTCCTGCCGTGAAATGGCAAGGTGAGTACCTACGACGAAGAATGCGGGAAGGATGGGGGTAAAGAGGTGAAACTCACCCAGCTTGGAGGGTTGTACATGGAGAATCCATCCCGTGGCTTGATACGGATGAACTCCTCTTCCTCTCCCTTGAACAACTCGGACAGAATTTTTGCTAAAGCAGCAGCGGTGTCTGGTCCCTTACGCCCGCAAAGGGTGGCATCATCTTCCCCATTAAAACACCACAGGGGGTGCCCTCGATATTGAAGTGGCTGCACTCCCCGCATTATGCATATTGACATAACCTCGATTATTGTCAATCCTGATTGAGCCAGCGCTTTAATCCGGTTCATCAGGTAAAGGAATTCTCTATTGTCTTCCTCCCGGGGGCTCCATGGGCGCCAGCTTCGGCGTTTCTTCAGAGGAGCATTGTTGAACTCAGGAAGACCCCGCCGAATAGGGTCTGGAAGGGGGACGTCCTCCACGTACAACCACTCCGAAGGCCAGTCTTCGGACGTCTTCTTCGGAGTACCGAACAAATATCTGGTCTCGGCGATGCACCATATTTCGGCTCCACCCACCTGATAAAGTGACCCCTTCTGTGTACAGGGCACAAGGCAAAATAACCTTTTCCACAGCTCGAAATGAGCGTCGCAGCCCAGAAATAGCTCACAAAGGGCAACATGACCAGCGATGTGTAATATGGAAGCATGGGTGAAATTATGCAGTTGGAGGCCATAAAACTCCAGGAGCCCGCGGAGGAACGGATGAATTGGAAATCTGAGTCCCCTTAGTAAGTAAGGGACAAGGCATACCCGCTCCCCCTTAGAGGGACTAGGGAATCTCTCCGCTTGCTCCCCGTCATTATAGGTGGCGAGCCCGGCTCGGACGTGGACCATGTAAGCTGGAGGGAGAAATCCCTGGGTCTGCAAAATCTATTAATCGGCTGTGCGGGGCGGAACACTTCTCCCAATCACCGGGCTTAGGGCTACGGGAGCGAGAGGAGGAGCTGTAGTGGCCGGCCATGATGGAATGGATTTTTCCGAGCGCGCTCCGATGGATTCTCGCCGTGGGAGGATGGTGTGGATTGGATCTAAGAATCCCGATCCCTTTAATAGACAATTTATTTACCTAGCTAGGGGGGTGAATGTAAAAACGCTCTGGCTCCTCGCATTCGCTCGACGCGTGGAAGATGGCCCTTATTGGGCACAGAAGCCAAGAAGTCCAACATTTATGGGAGCCGGACACTACTTAGCAGATATTCAGGATTTAGAAAAGAACCCGCCTTGAAATGCCGAATACAAAACTCCTCGCCGGACTCATCGTCGTTCAAGCCTGGTTCAGGGGCTACTGAGGGAGTCCTGGATTAGGGGGTCTCCGGACAGCCGAACTATATCCTTTGGCCGGACTATTGGACTATGAAGATAATTAAAGACTTTGCCCTGTGTCTGGATGGAACTCTCCTTCGCGTGGAAGGCAAGCTACGCAATACGGATATGAAGATCTCTTTCCTTGTAACTGACTCTATGTAACCCTAGCCCCCTCCGGTGTCTATATAAACCGGTGGGTTTAGTCCGTAGGACAATAGACAATCATACCATAGGCTAGCTTCTAGGGTTTAGCCTCTACGATCTCGTGGTAGATCAACTCTTGTAATACTCATATCATCAAGAACAATCAAGCAGGACGTAGGGTATTACCTCCATCAAGAGGGCCCGAACCTGGGTAAACATTGTGTCCCCCGTGTGCTGTTACCATCCGCCTTAGACGCACAGTTTGGGACCCCCTACCCGAGATCCGCCGGTTTTGACACCGACACCCTCCAAAACCATTTCTATTCATTTCCAGTATTTGAAATATTTCTATAAGAAATATTTTCAAATAAATCCAGGAAAATTCTAGCAAGTCACATATGCATAATATGATGATCTTGCAAAGATTCATGTCAATCAAAATCATTTTGGTTCACAAAAGTGCCTCAAAACCCTCTTTATCCAGAACCAAACTTAAACAACTCTACATAGCCAACTTTCTCCATTTGATCCCAAACTTTGGGGACATGCTAAAATACCCAAATAATGTGACTAAACCAAGTGGTGCATCAAGGAGAAGAGATTATCTTAGGTAGATCTATGCAAACTAATTTTTGTTGATTTCTAGGGTTTACGAAAGTTGCATTGGCAACTTTATCCAAATGCGCTAAAATTTCCAACACAATGCCAAATGGTCATGCTCAACACCCCCATCAAGTGGCACAAGAAGGAGATGAGTGCAAGTGACTTAAACATGCATCAAACACCTTTTGCCACATTTCCAAAATCACCATTTTGACCTGTTCCACTATTCTCCTTGAGCCAATATTTTACCACAGCTCCTCCTAGTCCCCTTTCTACCTCCAGTAATGATGGAAATCTCACAGCTACATTATTGGGGGGTAAAAACCTCTCTCTCCCTCTCTGGACATAAATTTTCTCTCTCTCTCCCTCAACCTCTCTCCTCTCCTACTCGTTCTCCAGGGCATCCAATGCCTCTCCCCTATTGTTTACTCCCTCCTAGAGCTACTAGAGATTAGTGGTTGCGCCCATGGCCCCTAAACAATGCCTATGCCAGCCATAGACGCACTCTGGAGCATGCTACAGTGCACTAGAGCACTGTAGCCGCCCTCTGCCCTATAACCCCACCGATCTCAGGCCTTCCCCTTGTGAACCTCGAGGCCGCCTCGGCGTCCACGACACAACATACTGTCGGCCACCTCCTAAACCTCTCTCTTCTCCCCTCCATGGTCTCACCGGAGCGCATCCGTGGACGCTGCCCATGGTGCACCATGGCCACACCCATATAAGGTCACCCTCGGGCCCCTTCTCTACTCCGCTGACTCTCTGTCCCTCTTACGCATCCGCCGAACCAACCCACTCCTCTTCCCGTGCGCTCCATGCACATCCATGGCTGTAGCAATGTCGTCGGTCGCCGCTTAAATTCATGGTCCTCAATCCCTCTTTTCCCCCTGAACACTCCTGCACACTCTCATCACCACCGCCAACTCACCCCGTGCTCCATCCCCTCCTCCTCGCACCTTCCTCACTATGTTGAACCTCACCATCACCTGTCCCTGCCGTGGCCAAAGCCTCGCTTGCTCCGGTGCTCCCCGGCAGAAACTGGACCCCCAAATGGACACGGCCATCCTCCCGAGCTCGCCGGTGTCTGGACGGTCGCCGCAGGTGTAACAACCTGGATTTTGGCCCTTTTCTTTTTCCTTTTTGATTTATTGGTTTTTGCTCTGTTTTTCTTTTTGGAGTGGTTTTGTGGCTTTGTCACCTGGGAAATCATCCTCATTTCCCCTCCCAAGTGGCTCATCATCCTAAAAACTTTGCCAAGATCATGTCACTCCACTGCTTGACCAAACCCTAATTTCTTTTCTAGGGAAAATTCCTTTTTCTATTAAAGGAATATCCTATCTGCCCTAGGTTGTGAAGCAACCTATATTTCTGTCCATCCAAAAATTCCCAAATAATTCTCATAATTTCTTCGGGTCATATATTGCTAAAATAAGCCCAAACTTTCCTGACCTAGCCCATGAATAATCCCCCAATAATTAATCTTCATTTCTGTCCAGTGTGCCTTTCTGTGAAGGAAGTGCCACCTATCCAATCTTGCGTTGCTCCCAAACTTGTTGGGAATTCTTTTATGTCCAAATAATTGCCTCATGCCAAAATTCAACTTTATCTGCTTAGCCAATCTTCCTCAGCAAATTTTCAAACTTTTTGTGAGTCAGAAGGCATTGTGAAGGAAGTGCTAGCTAGGGTTATCCAAATGAGTTGAAATTTTGCATGTCTCTTCTTGTGCTCATATAATTGCTCTCCTCCAAATTTCAGCTCCATCCCTTGATCTATGTGAGCACAACATCAAATCTTTGATTCTGTCAATATTTTCAGGTTGTGAAGCAAATATATTTTATATTGCTTCATTGTGCCTGAAAAATTTACCAGAGCATTCTTCTACCGAAATAACTTCTCTCCACCAAATTTGGCACCATTTCACCTAGCCAATACTCCTCTAGAATTTTTACAAGTTTCTGTCCAAAGGTGATGTTTGTGAAGCAAGTACCACTTTGGCTTGTCCAATATGAAATTTTTATGGCACCTTTATCTGGCCAAATAACTAAGCCCTGCCAAGTTTTACCCCAAGTGGTTACTCCATGTGAGTGCATCATCCAAATCTTGATTCTGGACACATAATGTGAGTTACAAAGCAACTATGTTAGTTTGTGCTCCATTATGCCTCAAAACCTCCAGGATCATAGTCCTTCCTTAGTTAATCACCCCAGACAATCTCTTTGGTGCCAGTAAAATCCCTGTTGATCACCAGTGTTCACCCAAGTTTACTACAGTAAACTTCAAAGGGTGATTACCTTTTAACCACAACTCTTTTAACTAATCTACCACCTTAGTTGCAACCTCCCCTAGATGGACTACGTGCTAGACAACATGTCAAAGCCCCTCTTCCCCACTACAAGCCAGTGCACACAGTGACCGTGTTAACGGCAAGCCTGTGCGCACGCTCTGCTGCCGTTGGCCGTGCCCAGGGTGGATTCTTGCTCGGGTACCTCCTCTGCTCGGCATCTCAGCAGGCACGAGCATGCCTAATAGATTTACCGTGTTGTCGCCATCCTCTTGGACCTCTCTCCCTCTCAGTAAAACCCCTCACCGACACTCACCGCTGAACGCCCACGAGAGCACAGTGGTTGTTTGGCTCTGTTCGTCGTCGTCACCTTCCGCCATGTGTCCCTCTTGGCCTCCTCTGTCCCGTGAGTCTGCCCGCTGCTCCTCCCCCGTCGTCTACCCGCGAGCGCATGCGCAAGAACACGCGTTCGCGGCGCCGGCCATGCGTCCGCGGCGATGCCAACTCGGCCTCCTCGCCCCACGGCTATGTAAGGCTATCACGTGGCTTCCCAAGCACTCCATCGCCCCTCCCTCACTCCCAACAACCTCCCTGACCACTCCAATCGCTCCCGGAGCCTTTCCTCGTCTCCCATGGCCACCACAGCCACCATCGGGCTCCGCTCAAATCTGAGCAGCCCTGGGCTCCTCCCATCCTTCTTCCACCTTTAGAGGCCCCAATCCACACCCTAGATCCACCCCATCACTCCCAGTCCTCCTTTGGTGGCCCCTTGCCAGGAGTTCTCCGATGGTCGAAGCCCCTGTCCGCTGGTGCCAAGCTCGTCATCGTCTCGGGTCCTCCCACCGGCTATGGATAGGATCTTTGGATGCGTCGTTGAGTGCTAAATCCATCCATAGCCGGAGCCTCGCCGGAGATGCCCCGTAGCGCCGGCAATCACCGTCGGGGCATGCCTCTCCCCTCGGCCAGGAGCTCCCCGAGCGGGAGGTTGAAAACAGTCAGGACGACGGGCCCCTCCCCATGGACCCCACCTGTCAGCACCTCAAGCCCGGCCCCACCGTCCACGTCAGATAAGTGGAAACGCATTTCGTCTAAATACGTTTCCGTTTGGTGAAAGTGTATTTCTGTCTTAGTTCGGTGGCAAATACGTTTTCTTTGTGAGAAAACGTATTCTCATTTAACTACGGCTGGAAATACATTTTGTCTGCTGTGAAAGCATATTTTTCTGAGAATGTGTTTTCTGTTTTTCAGCTCAGGGGCCTGTTTGTAGAGTTATTTTTAGAGATTGGTCCCTGAACTTCGTCGGGCTATAACTTTTCGCTCACAACTCCGTTTGAGGTGAATCCAAAGCCCACATCTTCAATTCGTCGAGCCTGTTCTGTTGGTCACCTTTTCACCATGTTTTGCCATTCTGAAAATGACCATTTTGCCCTTGCACTAAATCAGCCCGCTATAAGAGAGATCGTTTTCCGGCGATTCTTTCTGCGAACCTCTCACACTTCTTCTCGGTGATTTCTTCCACCTCAGGCAAGCCACACCTTCCACTTGCATGATTGCAATGCAGTGACATGGTTTATTTATTTAAACTTGTTTAAAATATTGTTCTAGCTACTCGTGACTTGTTCATGGCATATTTCGGAGTATTGTTTTGATTTTGCTATTGCCATGATATTGCTTGGAGTTCTAGGGCTTACATTTTGATGAGTATGTGGATGGCATGTGCCTTTGGATTCTTAGTGGCTATTATGATTATTTTCATGATGGTATCTGGTATTATTTTGAAGTATTACTTTGGATATCGTGTTGCCTTTGGATTACTAGTGGCTACAGTTATTTTCATCATGATGCTAGATGATATTATGTTTTGGAGTATGATGTTGGAGGTGAGGCTTGCATGTGGATCATAGTTGGATAACTAGTTCTTGACATTTGAGTAGTAGTTTTATCGTTATTGGATTCATCATGATAGTATTGTTATGTTGTCCTCAGAGTATTCTGGTATGATGATATTATGCTCAGATTATTTGTTGGATATTGCTATGACTTGGATTATAGTTTGATAGTTGATATCGGAGTAGCAGTTATCACAGTTATATTTTTGGGGATAAATTCCATCATTAAGTTGGTCAGGTGCCACCAAACCGGGCTTTTCCAGTGCAACGACATTTGCCTTTATGGGAAGGCCCTAATGCGGTCTACTGCCGTGCCTCTCACCGGTGCCTCCAATGTAAGGAAGGTTATGGGCACGCGCTACCCTGATCAGGTAGGCGGACATGAACCTTGTGAGCCCGAGTTGTTTTGTGCACTTTGTCCCTGTTTGGGACCGTTTTTGCCACGACGGTGGCCATAAGACCTTTGGTAGGCATGGGCCACCCAGGACTGAACCCAAAAGGGTGTGTTGGTTGGAGTGGCTGGGGCAGTGTCATGGCAGTAGATCGGCTTTTCCGGAACGCCGTTGGTCCACCCGAATGGGAGTGCGAGGCCATGGATTCCGTGGTGTGGGTACAGTGCGCTACCTCTATAGAGTGTATTGAAATCTATTGATAGCAGTGTCCTCGGTCATGGGCATGGGTTCGTACTTGGTCACACCATTTGATCAACACTCACATGACGGAATGAATTATAGGTGATATATTTATATGTTGATATGTTGAGCAGTACAGATTGGCACGATGTTGATGATGATGTTGGAGACCAAGTTTTGGTTGTGGTAGTGATCACTGTTTTAGGCCAAGTGTTGGTCACGGTTGTGATCGCCAGAAAGATCACCGTTTAGTTTGGATCACGAGGTGATCGAGATGGTATATTGCTTCGCCGGTTAGCCAAGAGTGATATGGTTATGGAGATCTGAGATGGTGATTTATTAGTATTGTATCAGTTTCATACCATGCTTAGTAGTTGCTTCATCATGATAGTTGTCAATTAACCTGTTAAATGCTATCTTATTGTCTTTCCTTGATGTTTATGGTTGTTGTGAGCTTGCAAGTACATTCAATGTACTGACCTGGTGTGTCATGCCAGATTACAGGTGATGCCATGATTGCTTGATTGCTTGTCGATGGTTGACGTGCATGCGAGCTAGATCATTTCCCAGCCAGAGTCCCTGTGGAGTGGAGTTCACCACCATCGTCGTTGTTCCGCTGCTACGAGTTGTTCTTCTGCTAGCATAGAGCAAGTATAGTATCGCAGGCGTAATGTCGCCGTGTTGATGTGACTCTTTGTAACATCAGACCCTTGTATTATTATTCTTGTAATTAGAGCTGATTTGTTATATGTCAAGCAGTCTTGTATTCCAGAGACTACTCCTCGATCCCTGGGCTGGAATACGAGGCGTTCTAGTTTCTCTGAGCTGGGGTGCCACAGTAGGTGGCCGGAGCCACCAGAATGGGCACCTGCCAGCGCTCAGCCCCTAGTCCTCTACATCTCCCCTACTCGGGCGGGATGGGGAATAAAACCCTCCGGGACGGCCCCGCGGGTCAGCGACTCTACCAGTGGGCCCCGCCCATTTAAGTGGAGGCGGTTCCTGCCTGTTGTCGCCTCCTTGCGAGGGAAACATTCCACATGGATTACGCCTCCGATGTGGCCCTTGCGCGTGCAGCCGAGCGGCTGGGCCGGCCGAGTGGTGCCCCGCTGCTAAACATCGCCTAGTGCGTGCTGCCGCCGCCCAAACCAGCCCATTTAGGTAAATCTTCTGTCTTTTTCTTTTTTAGTGAACTTCAAAAATCGATAATCAATTCGAATTAATTCCAAACATGGTGATTCAAATTTCTAATAGTTCATAAACTCATTCTCTATCACATGGTGCAATTTTTTACATTTTTCAAGAAACATTTCCTTCACAAAATATTTATGAAAACTCATTTTCCACTTCCGTGATAAACTTTTGAAAATCACAGAGAGCCCATTTTTGATCCAAATGCCATGATTCAAATTATTAGATACTTATAAGTTCAAAGGTTAGTTTCTGAACATTTTTCCCAATACTTTCTATGCCACATGAAATAATGGTCCATTTCTCCATATATAGCCAACTTTGCAAATTCATAGGAAATTCATTTGAACTCCAAATCCACTGAAACCAACTCCTAGAAGCTTCTAAAATCATTCCTTGTTAAATGGGTGCCTTTTACCTTTTTTTAAATAATATTTCTGTATACATCTTGCCAATCCATTAGTCCCTTGAATCCTTCATATTGAAATGCTAAAAAAGTATCCATTGATCCACTTCCAATAAAACCACTTTGGTCATTTTTCATATGATCAAGGGTATCCGAGAAAAGTCCCACCCACATTTTGAGAGCACTTTTATTTTCTGCCTTGCTGATTTGCTTATTGTGATTGTTTCCGGCGTTAGTTGACGAAGTAGACGAAATACTCGGAGAAGGACCAGAAGATTGGAAGACCATGAAGAGCCAGGCAAATAGCCCTTTGGCCATGCCTATGAAACCCTTTTTATGCATGTCATGTGGCACTTTATTATTGTCACAGCGGAATCATGATGAGATGGTAACCACTTGGTGGGTTGCCTCTGTTAGTTCCTTGTTGATACTTACATTGTGCATGACCCTACCTTCCTATGAGGATTATGCATGTGGGAGTAGATAGGATACTAAAGTACTTGCTATGCAAATGGGGCGAGTATGCGTGGTGTTGCAGGCAAAAGTATTTTTAATGACTGTTTGAAAACCCCATCGGGTGCCACTAATGCCCGAGGGAGATGATGAGCTAGGTAACCACTTGATAAAGAAGTGGTGCACCGAGGCAAGTGAGTGTGTTGTTTTTGAAAATGGGTTGGTTTGTGTTGCGACCGTTACTCCAACGTTACTTGTACAACCACTCTACCCCTTATGGGACGGGGCATTATTGATTACCTAGGCCGATACTAGCATGGAGACCACATTACTAGTGGCGGGGGTCGTTCTAGCTCTTTCTCGATGTTGATGTTTGTAACCTCCTGATACTACCCCTGCGTGTATGCGTGATAATGAAAAGGGCAGAGTCCCAAGATCTTGATGCTTATACACAAATGCCGTGTACCAACGAGTGGACCCAATGTTGGTGTCGCCTAGGGAAAGATTGTGATCAGGTGCTTCCCTCGAGTACTTGAGGTACTATGGGATCGTGGATGACATGGAAGCTTCTTAGATCTTGTTGGTAAAGTGTGCAACCTCTGCAGAGTGTAAAACTATTCGAATAGCCGTGTCGACGGTCAAGGACAGTTGGGTAACCGCTCTTGACATCAATTGTTTACAAAACCTGGTGTGTGTCTGAGGAAAACAACATGGTTTGGTAATATTGTTGATAAGATTCGTGAGGAAATCACGATGAGCTTGAGCATGAGTTGTTCATAACTCTTTCTCGATGTTGATGTATGTAACCTCCTGATACTTATTGCGGACGCATTCATGTCCTTGATAAATTTTGATCATACATGCATGAGAAAAACTAGCTTTCCGCAAAAATGGCAACTTAGCAATAGAGCCTTGCATAATTATTCTGTTATCACTCTCAGGTTGCTTGCCAGTATATTCAAACGTACTCATTGGCTTGTCCCTGGCTATTTACTTCGCCAGACTTGGAAGAAGATCTTTGGCGACAAACATGCGAGCTAGGATGCTTTCCCAGTCAGAATGCATGTAGGGTTAAGGCAGATGGCATGGGTCCAAGTTATCGACAAAGATTTCCATTGTGATGATATACTATAAACTTGACCATAATGGTAACAATTTGTGTAAGACGGTATGTCTGGATGTAAGACTCTTGTTATTCAGCTTCTGTGTCTTCGGTGACCATTGATCTCTGGGATCACTGTACACGTGCATTCGGTGATCATGACTAATGAGTCGGGGTTCCCACAGAAGCTCAGCTAAACAATATGGAATTATCAGTGAAGTGCATATAGTGGGAATGTTTGGTCTGATTACAAATGATATTCACACTTGATTATTCGCATCAAGTATACATCTGTGTGCACCCTTCACATCAATAATGACGAAATCAACCGACAGACAAATTGGGTGCATGAACAACCGTACATCTGGAGTCAAAAGGTATGGTTCCTACACAAGTTTTGGTTCTGTTATGAGTGAAATTTGAAGCATACTACCCCGCAAGGAAGCCAGAAAATGCCATGTATTTAGAACTCAGAAAGAAGGATAGTTGAACAACCTTTCCATTTCGGTAACCGGTAGCAGGAATATAAAAAGGGTTTATATATGGCATTGGGTCAACATATCCCAGATAGAAGCTTCTGATGTTAGGAACCCAGTTTTCGACCGCAAGCTACCAGAGAAGCTTATGCTGCAAGACTCCTCAATCTTCTCGAGCAAGACATATGGATGACTTCCTGGGTAAGATACTATGTCTTCTTTAGTAAGCCACCGCAACAAGTTCCAACATAAGGAACCGAATCTTCCCAGCAAGTCTTTAACGGGGGAAGCTTCTAAAGTACAGTACCCAATCTTCTTCAACAAGCTGCATGACAAAAGCTTCAAGTACTAGCAATTTAGTCTTCCTCAACACGATACTCTCGATGGCTTCCAGCACAAGCTATCCAATCTTCCTCAGTACGTCACTAGTGCAAGATATTATACAGTGAGCGGGTAGCACATGGCAGTGCATCCCCAGGGTCAGATCCACAATAGTTTGGTCAGAAGCAAGGATCGGTCAGAACACAAATCGACCTTGAGAATCATATGCTTTTACATAATGTAAGTATGCTGCCGAGATCATGCAAGTCACTTGTACGATGATGAAATCACGATAAAAATCCGACAACCTCACGAGTTATGTAAAAGGAAGAAAGTCAGGCATAGACATCCATCGGTGATGCAAGGACCGACAAGTGTTGACGAAAGACAATTGGAACAACAATTTTTGACATTGGTTATCAATGCCAGCTTCCTCACACCCGACAAAGTGATATCATTAACCCTCGTCATTGTCTTGTATTAGTGAAGACAACAATGAGCTCCGTACAAGCACAAGCAGAACTGTCATATATCCTATGACATGACACTTGAATAAGGATACAACATGAATGCTGGAATATTGCACCTGGCAGTACCTATGGCCACACAAAGAATATATTTATGTGGCCAAGTTCTTTCAGCAAATGATCCAGATAAAGAGAACAACAATGAAGGAGCAAGACCGGCAATACAGGAGTGATGATTGTCACATGGTACAGAGCTCAAGATAGTCTTATTTCGCATCAATAACCAGGAAGATATGCCCAAGGGGTCTATTCCGTTGAGGTAAGCACCTCATATCAGGGAAACCCGCTCAGCCAACTATTATACTGAGAATTGTCAGTATCGACTATCTAAGTCCGTCATGACAAGACCATAGGCCTGCTGCACAGGGTGACTCTAGCGACTATGTTATGGCATCACATGTCCCACTATACACATGGATATCCCGACATAATGAGTAATCAGAATATTGAACAACAGTCCCGAAGCATGTGCCCTCACATATGGGAATCAGTTAAAGCATAGCCTGTCGTGAATAGGATTATTCTGTCAGAACCATCGTCATTCAAGGGTGTGTATAATATCATTATAAGGCTGTACACCCTTATGCTGGCCACGACAGGGGGCAGTCAAATCCTTGGTATAGATTGGATACTCTCGACAGTGGAGCCAGCCAAGGTGATTCAGGAATCCTTGCCAGAAGTCAGTTTCTGCCAGGAGAATGGTTATAATTCAAAACCCTGTTTTGAACTCAAAAGACATGCATCTATTTGAGCAACCAAATGCAAGGAGCAAAAAGATTTGGTGTCCATCAAGAAAATTCTCTCACAACTCCATGGAATGATGTCAGTACTTGACATTAGGACGACACCTCCATCGGAAACTATTCTTGGAGTTGTGAGCAGGGCATGTATTGTAGTCAGGATAATCTACCACACCTTATTAAGCCAGTAGATATAAATGACATGGAGTTAGAGTAACATATCAGGTAAGACCTTTCAGAATGAGGATAGAGTACAACAAACAACCCAGAGCCAGGAAGTCAAGTCAGATAAAATTCAGTGGGAACAATCAATAAAGGAAAAAGGATACCCGAGTTGAAACGGTTTCCTTAAGTCAGATATATTCATACTTGTTCTCTGAGCAACCAAATCTCGAGGATGAGATTTATTTAAGGGGGGAGGTTTGTCACACCTTGATTTTTGGCCCTTTCTTTTTCTTTTGATTTTCTGTTGTTTTTCCTTTGGATTTGTTTTCTTTGGCTTTGTGGTATTGAAACCTAGGAAGATCACCTCTTCTCAAGTCTCACAAGTGGCTTTTGGTCCTCAAAATCATCCCAAGATCATGTCATTCCCAGCTTGGACCAACCTGAATATTCTTTTTCTTGAGAATATTCCTTTTTCTATAAAAGGAATAATTCCTTTTGCCCTAGGTTGTGAAGCAAGGTACCTTTCCGTCTTCCACAACATTCCCAAATAATTCTCACAATTTTTTTGGATCATATATGCCACAAATATGTCCAAAATTTCTTTTCCTAGCCCAAAAATTATTCATCAATATTCATTCTTCAATTCGGTCTAGTGTGGCTTTTTGTGAAGGAAGTGCCACCTATAATTTCTTGCTTTCTCAAAACTTTTTGTGCATCATCTCTCATCCAAATCATTGCCTCATGCCAAAATTCAACTCAATTCTCCTAGTGAATCTTCCTCAGCAATTTTCCAAAGTTTCTGCCAGATGGAATCCCTGTTGAAAGCAGCTAGGAATATCCAAATGAGTTGAAATTTTGCAAGATCCTCGATGTGCTCATACCATGACTCTCCACCAACTTCCGGCTCTATCTAATAATATATGTGAGCACACCATCCAATCTTGGTTTCTGGTCAGATTTTCATTTTGTGAAGCAACCATATTTTATATTTCTTCATTATTACTGAAAATTTACCAGGACCTTTCCTATCCATATTACTCATCTCTATCAAATTTGGGCACATCTAATTAAGCCATTTTCTCTCAACAATTTTCCTCAGATTCTATCCAGAGGGATGCTTTGTGAAGCAAGTACTATTTTGGCAAGTCCAAATGGTATTAAATTACTACAACATCCTTATTTGCCCAAATGATCATCCTTGGCCTAGTTTCAGACCAATCAAACATTCCTAGTGAGTGCTACTTCTTGACTTCATTCTAGACCAGATTTGGTAGTTGCAAAGCAACTATATTAAATCTTAGTCCAAATCCCTCCAAACTTCATAGGATTCTTGTCCCTCCTACCCCAAACATCTGAGACAACTTGTTCTATCATTTCTCCATCCCTATGGATCACAGTTTCATGCAACAATTTGCAACGGCAAACTTCAGATGATCCCTGCTATCGACCCTTGGCTTATTTTGCTACACCTTAACCTCTAACATAACCTATATTGGATGGACTACTCGGGAGGCAACCTATTGCACGCTCGAGTGCACTGTGTGCACAAGCTCCCGATGACCACCGCCCTGGCAGGGAGTGGTCTCGCTCTGGGTGATTGAACTCGTCGACCTCTCTGTTTCAAGTGATGTCCTGTAACTCCCGGAGACCGTTGTGCCAGGTGTCCTCCAATTATTCGCTGTTGTTGCCTTGTCATTGCTTGCGTGTCATGCATTGATATCATGTCATCATGTGCATTTCATTTGCATACATGTTCGTCTCATGCATCCGAGCATTTTCCTTGTTGTCCGTTTTGCATTCCGGCGCTCCGATCTACTCTGGTGGTCCTTTCTACCTTTCTTTCATGTGTGGGGGTTAAACATTTCCGGATTGGACCGAGACTTGCCAAGCGGCCTTGGTTTACCACCGGTAGACCGCCTGTCAAGTTTCGTACCATTTGGACTTTGTTTGATGCTCCAACGGTTAACCGAGGGACCGAAAAGGCCTCGTGTGTGTTGCAGCCCAACACCCCTTCAATTTGGCCCAAAACCACCTAAACCCTCTCCACCATCTCGGTCGTTCGATCACGATCGCGTGGCCGAAAACCGCACCTCATTTGGACTCTCCTAGCTCCCTCTACCTATAAATATGTGATCCCCTCCAAAATTCGCGATGCAAACCCTAACTTCGTCCTCCTCCCGCCGACGGACATGTCCACCCCGCCGCCGAACATGTCTGCACCGCCCCTCAGCGAATCAGAAGACGGCACCTGCCCACCGCCGCCGTACCCATGCCGCCGGGCCCACGGAGCCCATCTCCGGCCCGCCCCGGGCCATGCCGGGCCCGAGGAGACCCGTGCCTCGCCGCTCGCCGGATCTCCGCCGCTCCTTCGCCGGAGTTCCTCCGCCGCCGCCTCCTTTTCTCCACCGCCGCGCCCGCGCTCGTCGGCGAGCTCGCCCCGCCGCGGACCCAGCAGGACACCGCCGCCTGGCCCGTTCGACCGCGCCCCGCCGCCGTTCTGCACCAAGCTCCGTCGCCGCCCATCTCTTCCCGCGCGCCGCGCGCCACCCGCTCCGGCCCCTGACCTCGCCGGCGACCAGCGCCTCCACTGCCATCGGGAACAGATCCGGCAGCCCCCGATCTGCCTGGATCGGGCCGGTCCCCGCCCCGCCTCGCCATCGTCGCCGGGTACCGCCGCCCCTGGCTCCCTCGATCCAGGAGGGATCAAGGAGGACGAAGATGCCGTCTGCGTTGACCGCGTGTGCGCATCGTGGGCCTCCCCGCGGCCCATCTCCGCCCGAGGCCCAACACCCCTTCAGCGCCGGCCTGCCTCACCGCCGATTCGGCCCGAGCGCCCGTTGACCACTGTTCACCGAGGTCTATTTTTTTCGTCCAAGTCCCCGAGTTTTCCATGTTTCAAATGCCCATGTTCTTCGCATCGTAACTTTGCATCCGTAGATCCGTTTTGCGCGTATAGCATATCAAAATGTTCGCCTCAGAGAGCATATCATTTCATCGCATTGCATCATTTTCATTTGAGCTCATGTTGATGCCCGAAATGCTGTTGGAAGAGTGCTATTTGAGTTAATGGTCAGATCTGCTGCACCAAATAGCTATTTGTCATTTTTGCCATGATTATTGTGTGCATGATATGCCCCTGAGCTCTACATGAGTTTTGTTATATGCTTTGCCATCTTTATAGAGGTGCTATACATGTATTTATGTGATGTGTGTGGTCACTAGCACAAGATTGCAAAGTAGTGCATTCATTAATGCTGATTTCAGGGACTTAGGTTTTCTCTAAGTCCTTGATCTGTGTTTTATCAATATGCCATATGTTCATGTTGTTTTCTAGTGATCGTGCCTCTTTTGAGGATGATCAGTAAGGATGATTTGTTAATTTTGTGGTGCTCTATCCATCCATGTCTTTGTTTGCTATTATGGAGCACCCTAGCTTGAGTCAATCGAGCTCTACTTTTGCTTTTTCGTGAATCTGGGCAGATTGTCTACTTGTTAGCGATTTTGCCGAGGACGTTGTAGTTGATCCGTGCATGCTATGTTGTTGTTCTTGCCATGTCTTGCTTGTATAATATGTATTATTGATGGGTGTATGCTTAGATTGTCATGCCTTGATCTGTAGTGAGTGCATCGAGCTCGTAAACATGCCTACTTCATATCTGTTTGCATGCTCCAGTTTTTCCCTAAGTCTGTGGTCTGATTATGTTTTTGCCATGTTCACATGCTTGCAATAGTATTTTCTGATCCCTTTTGGCTCAAGGTCACTAAGGGACTTTCGTTAATCTCTTTGAGTAGCTCCATGCCATACCTTGCTTTGCCATGTTAAGTTCCTGTAGCATATATTTTTCATGCTCCAAAGTGTGCTACCTGATCTGAAATTCCAGACAAGTGTTAATTTCACTAAGTCTGAGATCTATTTACCAATTGCTCTTTTGCCATGCTTGTTTGAACCTGTTAATGGATGAATTGGTCGTAGCTTAGTGTTCATCTTTTGTTAAGCATCATGAATGGATCCCTGCCATGTATTTTGTTGCCATGTTTGAGTGCTGTAGAATGTTTGTCTTGTTGCATTTAGATGGCTACTTGTTGTTTATCGCAGACCGGTGCCATATTTGTTTTGCTTGCCATTTCCAAACTGTGTCTCCGATTCCAGTGTTCTTTATATCGATTTCAACCGAAATCACCTCAACTTTCCAGTGGCACACTTGGATTTCCATGTTGAGGCCAGGTTCAATCATTCCTTGTCAAATCATGCATATGCATCGCATACCGCATCCCGCATATCATACCATGTTCTTGTGTTGGTTGTTTACTATGTTGTGTGCTTACTTTTCGGTATTTGCTTCTTCGGGTTGGTTCTAGTAACGTCGCGTTTGTGAGGACCCATTCTACTACGTATGTTTGTCTTCTTGATGGACTCGTTCTTCTTCCTTGCGGGATTTCAGGCAAGATGACCATACCCTCGAAATCACTTCTATCTTTGCTTGCTAGATGCTCGCTCTTTTGCTATGCCTATGCTGTGATACCTACCACTTGCTTATCATGCCTCCTATATTGTTGAACCAAGCCTCTAACCCACCTTGTCCTAGCAAACCGTTGATTGGCTATGTTACCGCTTTGCTTAGCCCCTCTTATAGCATTGTTAGTTGCAGGTGAAGATTGAAGTTTGTTCCTTGTTGGAACATGGAGATGTTGTTCCTTGTTGGAACATTTTTACCTATTGGGATATCACAATATCTCTTATTTAATTAATGCATCTATATACTTGGTAAAGGGTGGAAGGCTCGGCCTTATGCCTGGTGTTTTGTTCCACTCTTGCCGCCCTAGTTTCCGTCATATCGGTGTTATGTTCCCGGATTTTGCGTTCCTTACGTGGTTGGGTTATAATGGGAACCCCTTGACTGGTCGCCTTCAATAAAACTCCTCCAGCAATGCCCAACCTTGGTTTACCATTTGCCACCTAGCCTTTTCTTTCCCTTGGGTTCTGCAGACTCAAGGGTCATCATTATTTTAACCCCCCCGGGCCAGTGCTCCTCTGAGTGTTGGTCCAACCTGTCAGCTGCCGGTGGCCACCAGGGGCAACTTTGGGCTGGCCTACCCGTACCTAAGACAATCTGAGTGTGCCCGGAGAAAGAGATATGTGCAGCTCCTATCGGGATTTGTCTGCACATTCTGGCGGTGTTGTTGGTTTAGTTTTACCTTGTTGAAATGTCTTGTAACCGGGATTCCGAGTCTGATCGGGTCTTCCCGCTAGAAGGAATATCCTTCGTTGACCGTGAGAGCTTGTCATGGGCTAAGTTGGGACACCCCTGCAGGGATTTGAACTTTCGAAAGCCGTGCCCGCGGTTATGGGAAGATGGGAATTTGTTAACGTTCGGTTGTACACAACCTGAAGTTGACCTTAATTAAAATACATCAACCACGTGTGTAACCGTGATGGTCTCTTTCCGGCGGAGTCCGGGAAGTGAACACGGTGTTGGAGTTATGCTTGACGTAGGTTGTTCTAGGACCACTTCTTGATCATAGTTCTTCGTTCGTGCTTTGCCTTCTCTTCTCGCTCTCTTTTGCGAATAGGTTAGCCACCATATATGCTAGTCGCTTGCTGCAGCTCCACCTCATACCTTTACCTTTCCTATAAGCTTAAATAGTCTTGATCGCGAGGGTGCGAGATTGCTGAGTCCCCGTGGCTCACAGATACCTCAAAAACCAGCTTGCAGGTGCCCATGAGACCGTGCAGATGACGCAACCAAGCTCAGGAGGAGCTCGATGAAGATATTGTCCTTTGTGTTGTTTCGTTCTAGTTGATCAGTAGTGGAGCCCAGTTGGGGTCGATCGGGGACCGTGTCGCATTTGGGGTTCTTCTTTTATTTTGTTTCCGTAGTCGGACCTTGATTGTATTCGAATGATGTAATGCTTTATTCTTGTATTGTGTGAAGTGGCGATTGTAAGCCAACTATGTATCTCTTTCCCTTATGTATTACATGGGTTGTGTGAAGATTACCTCGCTTGCGACATTGCTTTCAATGCGGTTATGCCTCTAAGTCGTGCTTCGACACGTGGGAGATATAGCTGCATCGAGGGTGTTACATGTCCGTGCATCCCTGAGTGCCGACCTGACTCCCCTTCTCTCTCGTCGCTCTCCAGCCCCTGCTCCCCTCCTGTAGGTCGCTTGTCGGAGCTCGTCGCCGCGTGCCAATGGGCAAACAGTGGTCGTTCGGCTCTGTTTGCGCCTTGACCTCTTCCTCCCCGTGACCTTGGCTCCTTGCTCTGTTCCTTGACCTCCTCTGCTCTCTCCCGTCGCCCTCCATGGCTCACAGTTGCGCTGCTCCTCGCTAGAGACTCGGCCGGAACCAAGAAGCGGCACTCGGTCAGGGCACCTGCGCCCCAGGTATTTAAATCCGTCCCAAGCATCCTAGACCTCCTCTACCCCTCAATTCAACCCCACAGCTCCTCCTTTCTCACAGTCGCCATGGCCGCCGCCTCTGCTCATCTAAATCGGCACAATGCCAGAAGGAAATATGCCCTAGAGGCAATAATAAAGTTATTATTTATTTCCTTATATCATGATAAATGTTTATTATTCATGCTAGAATTGTATTAACCGGAAACTTAGTACATGTGTGAATACATAGAAAAACAGAGTGTCACTAGTATGCCTCTACTTGACTAGCTCGTTAATCAAAGATGGTTAAGTTTCCTAGCAATGGACAAGAGTTGTCATTTGATGAACGGGATCACATCATTAGAGAATGATGTGATTGACTTGTCCCATCCGTTAGCTTAGCATGATGATCGTTTAGTTTGTTTCTATTGCTTTCCTCATAACTTATACATGTTCCTATGACTATGAGATTATGCAACTCCTGATTACCGGAGGAACACTTTGTGTGCTACCAAATGTCACAACGTAACTGGGTGATTATAAAGGTGCTCTACAGGTGTCTCCAATGGTACTTGTTGAGTTGGCATAGATCGAGATTAGGATTTGTCACTCCGATTGTCGGAGAGGTATCTCTGGTCCCTCTCGGTAATGCACATCACTATAAGCCTTGCAAGCAATGCAACTAATGAGTTAGTTGCGGGATGATGTATTACAGAACGAGTAAAGAGACTTGCCGGTAACGAGATTGAACTAGGTATTGAGATACCAACGATCGAATCTCGGGCAAGTAACATACCGATGACAAAGGGAACAACGTATGTTGTTATGCGGTTTGACCGATAAAGATCTTCGTAGAATATGTACGAGCCGATATGAGCATCCAGGTTCCGCTATTGGTTATTGACCGGAGACGTGTCTCGGTCAGGTCTACACAGTTCTCGAACCCGTAGGGTCTGCACACTTAACGTTCGGTGACGATCGATAATATGAGTTTATGTGTTTTGATGTACCAAAGGTAGTTCGGAGTCCCGGATGAGATCAGGGACATGACGAGGAGTCTCGAAATGGTCGAGACGTAACGATCAATATTTGATGACCATATTCGGACATCGGAAAGGTTCCGAGTGATTCGGGTATTTTTTGGAGTACCGGAGAGTTACATGAATTCATCGGGGAGTCTATAGGCCTTATTGGGCCTTAGGGGAAAGAGAGAGGGGAGGCTGCGCACCCCCCAAGGCTTAGTCCAAATTGGACTAGGGGGAGGGGCTTTGCCCCCTCGTTCCTTCTCTTCTCTTTTCCATTTCCTTCTCTCCTACTCCTACTACATGGAAACGGGGGAATTCTACTCCTGGTGGGAGTAGGACTGCCCAGGGCGTGCCATAGTAGAGGGCCGGCCCTCCCCCTCCTCCACTCCTTTAAATATGGGGGAGGGGGGCACCCTAGGACACACAAGTTGATTGTTCCAAGCCGTGTGTGGTGCCCCCTCCACCATAATCCACCTCGATCATGTCGTAGCGGTGCTTAGGCGAAGCCCTGCGACGGTAGCGTCATCATCACCATCATCATGCCTTCATGCTGACGAAGCTCTCCCTCGACACTCAGCTGGATCGAGAGTTCGTGTGACGTCACCAAGCTGAACGTGCACAGATCCCGGAGGTGCCGTACTTTCGGTACTAGGATTGGTCGATCGTGAAGACGTACGACTACATCAACCGTGTTGTCATTATGCTTCCGCTTACGGTCTACGACGGTACGTGGACAACACTCTCCCCTTGCGTTGCTATGCATCACCATGATCTTGCGTGTGCGTATGAAGTTTTTTGAAATTACTACGTTCCCCAACAGTGGTATGAGAGCCAAGTTTATGCGTAGATGTCATATGCACGAGTAGAACACAAAGGAGTTGTGGGAGTGGGTATATACATATTGCTTGTCGTCAGTAGTTGATTCTTGATTCAGCGGCATTGTTGGATGAAGCAGCCTAGACCAACATTACGCGTACGCTTACGCAAGACTGGTTCTACCGACGTGCTTCGCACACAGTTGGCTAGTGGGTGTGTGTTTCTCCAGCTTTAGTTGAATCGGATTCAGTGAACAGGGTTCTTTCTGAAGATCAAAAAGCCATCACTATACCGCATTGTGGTTTTTGATGCGTAGGTAAGAACGTTTCTTGCTCAGCCCGTAGCATCCATGTAAAACTTGCAACAACAAATTAGAGGACGTCTAACTTGTTTTTGTATGGCATTTTGTGATGATATGGTCGAGACGTGATGAGATATAAATTGTTGTATGAGATGATCATGTTTTGTTGAAGTTATCGGCAACTGCCTGGAGCCTTATGGTTGTCTCTTTATTGCATAAGATGCAAGTGCCATGTAATTGCTTTACTTTATTGCTATGCGATAGCAATAGTTGCAAAAGCAATAGCTGGTGAGACGACCATGTGACCACACGTTGATAAAAGATCAAGATGATGGAGATCATAGTGTCATGCTAGTAAGAATGGAGATCGTGACAGTACTTTGGAGAGATCAAAGGCACAAGATGATGATGGCCATATCATGTCACATATTTTTGATTGCATGTGATGTTTATCTTTTATACATCTTATTTTGCTTAGTTTGGCGGTAGCTTTGTAAGATGATCCCTTACTATAAATTTCAAGGTACAAGTGTTCTCCCTAAGTATGCACCGTCACCAAAGTTCGTCGTGCCGAGACACCACGTGATGATCGGGTGTGATAAGCTCTACGTTCACATACAATGGGTGCAAGCTAGTTTTGCACACGTAGAAATACTCGGGTTAAACTTGACGAGCCTAGCATATGCAGATATGGCCTTGGAACACTGGAGACTAAAAGGTCGAGCGTGAATCATATAGTAGATATGATCAACATAATGATGTTCACCATTGAAAACTACTCCATCTCACATGATGATCGGACATGGTTTAGTTGATTTGGATGACGTGACCATTTAGATGACTGGAGGGATGTCTATCTAAGTGGGAGTTCTTAAGTAATATGATTAATTGAACTTAAATTTATCATGAACTTAGTCCTGATAGTATTTGCATATCTATGTTGTAGACCAATAGCTAGCACATAGCTTCCCCGTTTATGTTTGATATGTTGCTAGAGAAAAATAAATTGAAAGATGTTAGTAGCAATGATGCGGGTTGGATCTGTGATCTGAGGATTATCCTCATTACTGAACAGAAGAATTATGTCCTTGATGCACCGCTAGGTGACGGACCTATTGTAGGAGCATATGCAGACGTTATGAACATTTGGCAAAGCTCGGTATGATGACTACTTGATAGTTTAGTGCACCATGCTTTACGTCTTAGAGCCAGGACTTCAAAAATGTTTTGAACACCACGGAGCATATAAGATGTTCCAAGAGTTGAAATTAGTATTTCAGACCCATGCCCATGTCGAAAGGTATGAGACCTTTGACGAGTACTTTGCCTACAAAATGGAGGAGAATAGCTCAGCTAGTGAGCATGTGCTCACAACGTCTAAGTGCTACAATCACTTGAATCAAGTGGGAGTTGATCTTCCAGATAAGATAGTGATTGACAGAATTCTCTAGTCACTATCACCAAGTTACTAGAACTTCGTGATGAACTATAATATGCAAGGGATAACGGAAACGATTCCCAAGCTCTTCGTGATACGAAAGTCAACGAATGTAGAAATCAAGAAAAGCATCAAGTGTTGATGGTTTAAAAGACAACTAGTTTCAAGAAAAGGGCAGAGGGAAGAAGGGGAACTTCAAGAAGAACGGCAAGCAAGTTGCTGCTCAAGTGAAGAAACCCAAGTCTAGACCTCAGCCTGAGACTAAGTGCTTCTACTACAAAGGGACTGGTCACTTGAAGCACAACTACCCCAAGTATTTGGTGGATAAGAAGGATGGCAAAGTTAACAAAGGTATATTGGATATACATGTTATTGATGTGTACTTCACTATGTTTATAGAAACCCCTCAGTATTTGATACTAGTTCAGTTGCTAACATTAGTAACTCGAAACGGGAGTTGCAGACTGAACAGAGACTAGTTAAGGGTGAAGTGACGATGTGTGTTGGAAGTGGTTCCAAAATTGATATGATCATCATCGCACACTCCCTATACTTTCGGGATTAGTGTTGAACCTAAAATAAATGTTATTTGGTCTTTGCGTTAAGCGTGAATATGATAGGATCATGTTTATTGCAATACGATTATTCATTTAAGTCAAAGAATAATTGCTGTTCTATTACATGAATAAAACCTTCTATGGTCATACACTTAGTATAAATGGTTTATTGAATCTCGATCGTAGTGATACATATATTCATAATATTGAAGCCAAAAGATGCAATGTTAATAACGATAGTGCAACTTATTTGTGGCACTGTCGTTTAGGTCATATTGGTGTAAAGCGCATGAAGAAACTCCATGCTGATGGGATTTTGGAAGCACTTGATTATGAATCACATGATGCTTGCGAACCATGCCTCATGGGAAAGATGACTATGACTCCGTTCTTTGGAACAATGGAGCGAGCAACTGACTTATTGGAAATAATACATACTGATGTATGCGGTCCGATGAGTGTTGAGGCACGTGGCGGGTATTGTTATTTTCTGACCTTCACAGATGATTTGAGAAGATATGTGTATATCTACTTGATGAAACATAAGTCTGAAACATTTGAAAAGTTCAAAGAATTTCTGAGTGAAGTGGAAAATCATCGTAACAAGAAAATAAAGTTTCTGTGATCTGAACGTGGAGGAGAACATTTGACTTACGAGTTTGGTCTTCATTTGAAACAACATGGAATAGTTTTGCAAATCACGCCACCTGGAACACCACATCGTAATGGTGTGTCCGAATGTCATAACCGTACTTTATTAGATATGGCGCGATCTATGATGTCTCTTACCAATTTATCACTATCATGTTGGGGTTATGCATTAGAGACAGCTGCATTCACGTTAAATAGGGCACCATCTAAATCCGTTGAGATGACACCATAAGAACTGTAGTTTGGCTAGAAACCTAAGCTGTCATTTCTTAAAGTTTGGGGCTACGATGCTTTTGTGAAAAAGTTTCAACCTAATAAGCTTGAACCCAAATCGGAGAAATGTGTCTTCATAGAATACCCAAAGGAAACTGTTGGGCACACCTGCTATCACAAATCCAAAGGCAAGATCATTGTTGCTAAAAGTCGATCCTTTCTAGAGAAGGAGTTTCTCTCAAAATAAGTGAGTGGGAGAAATGTAGAACTTGATGAGGTAATTGTACGTTCTCCCAAATTGGAAAGTAGTTCATCACAGAAATCAGTTCTAGTGATCTCTTCACCTATTAGTGAGGAAGCTAATGATGATGATCATGAAACTTCAGAGCAAGTTACTACCGAACCTCGTACTGAACCTCGTAGGACAACTAGAGTATGGTCCGCACCAGAGCGGTACGGTAATCCTTTCTGGAAGTCATGTTACTAGACCATGACGAACCAATGAACTATGAGAAAGCGATGATGAGCCCAGATTCCGGAAAATGGCTTGAGGCCATGAAATCTGAGATGGGATCCATGTATGAGAACAAAGTATGGACTTTGATTGACTTGACCGATGATCGGTGAGTCACTAAGAATAAATGGATCTTCAAGAGGAAGACGGATGTTGATAGTAGTGTTACTATCTACAAAGCTCGAGTTGTCGCAAAATGTTTTCGACAAGTTCAAGGTGTTGACTACGATGAGATTTTCTCACTCGTATCGATGTTTAAAAGTTTATCCGAATCATGTTAGCAGTTGCCGCATTTTATGAAATCTGGAAAATGTATGTCGAAATTGTAGTCCTTAATGGATTTCTTAAAGAATAGTTGTATATGATACAACCAGAAGGTTTTGTCGATCCTAAAGGTGCTATCAAAGTGAGAAAGCTCCAGCGATCCATCTATGGACTGGTGCAAGCATCTCAGAGTTGGAATATATGCTTTGATAAATTGATCAAAGCATATGGTTTTATACAGACTTGCGGTGAAGCCTGTATTTACAAGAAAGTGAGTGGGAGCACTATAGTATTTCTGATAAGTATATGTGAATGACATATTGTTGATCAGAAATGATGCAGAATTTTCTGGAAAGCATAAAGGAGTGTTTGAAAAGAGTTTTTCAAAGAAAGACCTTGATGAACCTGCTTACACATTGAGCATCAAGACCTATAGAGATAGATCAAGACGCTTGATAAGTTTTTTCAATGAGTACATACCTTGACAAGATTTTGAATTAGTTCAAAATGGAACAGTAAAAGGAGTTCTTGCCTGTGTTGCAAGGTGTGAAGTTGAGTAAAGACTCAAAACCCGACTACGGCAGAAAATAGAAAGAGAATGAGAAGTCATTCGCTATGCGTCAGTCATAGGTTCTATAAAGTATGCTATGCTATTTACCATTCCTATTGTATACCTTAGCATTTTTCTAGCAAGGGAGTACAAATCTAGGAGTAGATCACTAGACAGTGGTCAAAATTATCATTAGAGGACTAAGGAAATATTTCTCGGTTATGGAGGTGATAAAAGAGTTTGTCGTAAAGAGTTACATAGATGCAAGCTTTTTCCATCGATCTAGATGACACTAAGTCTCGATTTGCATACATATTGAAAGTGGGAGCAATTAGCTAGAGTAGCTCCGTACAGAGCATTGTAGACATAGAAATTTGTGAAATGCATACGGATCTGAATGTTGCAGACACGTAGACTAAACTTCTCTCACAAGCAAAATGACTCTTCGGGTATTAATCACATAGCGATGTGAACCAGATTATTGACTCTAGTAAACCCTTCGGGTATTAGTCACATGGAGATGTGAACTAATCACACAAAGATGTGAAATAGATTATTAACTCTAGTGCAAGTGGGAGACTGAAGGAAATATGTCCTAGAGGCAATAATAAAGTTATTATTTTTTCCTTGTATCATGATAAATGTTTATTATTCATGCTAGAATTGTATTAACTGGAAACTTAGTACATGTGTGAATACATAGACAAATAGAGTGTCACTAGTATGCCTCCACTTGACTAGCTCGTTAATCAAAGATGTTTAAGTTTCCTAGCCATGGACAAGAGTTGTCATTTGATGAACGGGATCACATCATTAGAGAATGATGTGATTGACTTGACCCATCCGTTAGCTTAACATGATGATCATTTAGTTTGTTGCTATTGCTTTCTTCATAACTTATACATGTTCTTGTGACTATGAGATTATGCAGCTCCCGATTACCGGAGGAACACTTTGTGTGCAACCAAATGTCACAACATAATTAGGTGATTATAAAGGTGCTCTACAGGTGTCTCCAATGGTACTTGTTGAGTTGGCATAGATCGAGATTAGGATTTGTCACTCCGATTGTCTACAAGCCTTGCAAGGCCCTCTCGGTAATGCACATCACTATAAGCCTTGCAAGAAATGCAACCAATGAGTTAGTTGTGGGATGATGTATTACTGAACGAGTAAATAGACTTGCCGGTAACGAGATTGAACTAGGTATTGAGGTACCGACAATCGAATCTCGGGCAAGTAACATACCGATGACAAAGGGAACAACATATGTTGTTATGAAGTTTGACCGATAAAGATCTTCATAGAATATGTAGGAGCCGATATGAGCATCCAGGTTCCACTATTGGTTATTGACTGGAGACGTGTCTTGGTCATGTCTACATAGTTCTTGAACCCGTAGGTTTCGCACGCTTAAAGTTCGGTGACGATTGGTAATATGAGTTAATATGTTGTGATGTACGGAAGGTAGTTTGGAGTCGCAGATGAGATCGGGGACATGACGAGGAGTCTCGAAATGGTTGAGATGTAAAGAACGATATATTGGACGACTATATTCGGACATCAGAAAGGTTTGGAGTGATTTGGGTATTTTTCGGAGTACCAGGGAGTTACAAGAATTCGCCGGGGAGTATATTGGCCTTATTGGGCTTTAGGGGAAAGAGAGAGGAGAGGTTGCGCGCCCCCCAAGGCTTAGTCCGAATTGGACTAGGGGGAGGGGCTGCGCCCCCTCCTTCCTTCTCTTCTCTTTTCCCTTTCCTTCTCTCCTACTCCTACTACATGGAAAGGGGGGAATCCTACTCCCGGTGGGAGTAGGACTCCCTAGGGCGCGCCATAGTAGACGGCCGGCCCTCCCCCTCCTCCACTCCTTTATATACGGGGGAGGGGGACATCCTAAGACACACAAGTTGATTGTTCCAAGCCGTGTGCGGTACCCCCCCCTCCACCATAGTCCACCTCAATCATATCGTAGCGGTGCTTAGGCGAAGCCCTGTGATGGTAGCATCATCATCACCGTCATCACGCCATCGTGCTAACGAAGCTCTCCCTTGACACTCAGCTGGATCGAGAGTTCGTGGGACGTCACCGAGCCGAACGTGTGCATATCATGGAGGTGCCGTACTTTCGGTACTAGGATCGGTCGATCGTGAAGACGTACGACTACATCAACCGCGTTGTCATAACGCTTCCTCTTATAGTCTATGACGGTACATGGACAACACTCTCCCCTCTTGTTGCTATGCATCACCATGATCTTGCGTGTGCGTAGGAATTTCTTTGAAATTACTATGTTCCCCAACAATGCAGACCTGGTATCCGTTTTATTCCACCATCAGAGCACTTCTCAGACCACTCCGAGCCTCCCCAGCCACCTCTCTCCTTCACCCCTGCTGCGGGCCATCCCTCTCAAGAGTGGTCATAGCCACCTCCCGCCGCGGCCATGACCTCGTTCGGTCCCGTGCTCCTTGGAGAGCGAAAGGCGTTTAGGCGGGTGTGCCTCGCCCTCTCGGTCACTCTGCTGGTCCGAGCTCCACCGGAGTTGGCCGCAGTCGCTCGGGGCGATCGCCGGAGCGCGAGGCTCCTTCTGTCCCGCAGGTGAGCGCGAGGAGGAAGGAGAAGGACCTGCCAACGGGCAGCATTTCTCCACGGACCCCACCCGGCAACCTCACGCGTGACCCAGCCGGCCCTGCTGACGTGGCAAGTGGAAGTGTAGTTCCTGAAATACACTTTCCGGATCTGTAAGTGTATTCTTCTGCTTCTTCAGTACCCTTTACACTTCCTCTACTCCAAAGACGTATTTCTATGAACGTATTTATATTTTTCAGCCAGTGCCATGTTTGTAGAGTTTATTTCTACAAATTGGTCCCTAAACTTTGCCTGGCTATATCTTTTCACCCGTAACTCCGAGCGAGGTGATTCCAAAGCCTATTCTTCGTCTAGTCAAGCCCGTCTTGCAGTATCCATGGTTTTCTACTTGAATATTTAATAAATTTGTGCATGTTAATATTTCGTGAATGCCTTATATATATGCTTGTGAATCCATGCTTATGTTATGCCATGATCATTTGCATCTAGTTGGTTAAATGATTACTTGCTAATATAATTAATGTGCTATTCTAGTATTTATTTCTGATGCTAGTGATCATGCTATGTTCATCTGAGGTGTTGTTATTATACTTGTGCTATTTATGATCATTGGTATGCCATGCTCATTTGCATCTGGAGAATGATTTGTTGTTCTTGATATGTTAAATAGTGATGTTGGTCATCCATTCTCATATTGATATCATGTTCATATGCATTGTTATTTCCTCATGCTATTGTGACTCAGCTCATTATATCCAAGTTAAGCTGGAATTTAATACAACTTGAACATCTGTTGGCTGAGTCATAGGGCCATCAAATCGAGCTGACCAGTGCAGCCACACTTGCCTTATGGGGGGTCCTAACTGGGTCTATTGTCATGCCTCTCGCCGGTGCCTCCAACTAGGGAAGGTTATGGGCGCGTGCTACCCTAATTAGGTAGGCGGACATAAGCCTTGTGTGCCAAGTTTGGTATTGAGATCCCATGTCCCCGTTTGGAAGCGTTTTGTTTTGCCACGACGGTGGTCGTTGGATGTCTAGAGTGGCATCGGGGCCACCCATGACTTAGCCCAAAGGGGAGTTTTTCGGAGTGGTCGGGAGAGTGTCATGGCGGTAGATTGGTTTTGTCGGAACGCCGTTGGTCCACCCAAATGGGAGCACGAGGCCTTGGGTTCCGTAGTGTGGATATAGTGTACTAACCTCTACGGAGTGTGTTTAATCTATCCATAGTCGCGCCCGCGGATATGGGCCCAGTTCATAGTAGGTCACACTATGGGTCAACAGTAATAATAACCTAACTAATAAAAAACCTCGGTTTGATGAGGAAAGAAGTTGGTTAACCTTTATGTGGTCACAAGAGGATCATGATATATTCTTGATAATGATGAGGTGATCTTGTGAGGATCCCAATGGTATTCTTTATAAGGATGAGGTGTTCTTGTGAAGATCCCGATGGTATTCTTGATAATGATTGAAGCGATCCCATGACCATGCTGGTAAGTAAGAGTGGCATATATTTGGTGGTTACGCGGTAGCCCTATATAGGGTAAGTGATATTTGTAGCATGCTACATGCTAGTTTCATCATTGTTCATGCCTTGAGTGACATATGCATGCCATGCTCGTCGGATGTTGTTCTAGTTGTATCATGATCACCTTCTACATGCCATGTTGTTCTGGTAGTATCATGCTCATCATTGCTAGTGACATGTAAATGCCATGTTATTGTTTGTCTTGATTGCTTTGGTTGTTGTGAGCTTGCGAGTACATTCATTGTACTCACCTAACATGCCATGCCAGTTTGCAGGTCATGCCGTGTTTTCTTGCTTGTCGAGGAGTGTGAGTTTGTGAGCTAGGATATGCGTTCCAGCCAGAGTCCCTGAGGAGTGGAGTCCATTGATATCGTTGCTATTCCACTGCTAGAAGTTATTCCGCTGCTTCGAGTTGTTCTACTACTGGCATAGAGCAACCTAAGCAGGTGTAGTGTCATTGTGCCGATGCAATTCCCTGTTATATCGAAACCCTTGTATCCATATAGATTCTAATAAACAGCTAATTTGTTCTATGCCAAGAAGCGCCGTATTCTAGAACACTTGATCTATGGGCTAGAATACGGGGTGTTCCAGTCTCTCTGATCCGGGGAGCCACACCCCACCTTGGTCGCTCCCAAACCAGAAGAGTCGTTGCTACTATATCTAGTAGCGACCAATCAAGTGGTTAGTGCAGCCCTGGTGGCACAGTGGGAAGTGGAAGAAGGAGCAGTTGTAGATACTATCCTCCACGGAGAAGGAAGTGAACAATTCGCGGCAGGATTGAGCGCAGATCAAGAGAAATAAGGGCAGTATAGTGAATGCAATTCCAAGACCGTGGCAAGGAAGAAGGTAGTGCAGCAACCAGTTTACTTTGTTAGCTCCCTAATATAGGGGCCTAGATCAAGGTACTCTGGGGTACAAAAATTAATCTTCAGCCTCATCATGGCCTCAAGGAAGCTGTGCCATTACTTCCAAGCCCACGAGGTCATAGTTGTCACCCATTTTCCTCTACAACGCATATTGAGGAACCCTGAAGCCACCGGCAGGATAGTTGAATGGGCGCAGGAATTGTCAAGCTTTGGACTGAAGTACTGATAACCCACAAGAATATTCTCCAGTATTAGCAGCTGTGTTGTCAATTCAACCAGACCTAGAAACTTAATATCTGTAGCAAAGTGTTTAGTAGCAAATTAATATGATAGTAGTGGTAACGGTATTAAAAGTAATATTTTTGGTTTTATAGTGATTGTAACAGTAGCAACGGAAAAGTAAATAAGCGAAGAACAATATATGGAAGGCTCATAGGCATTGGATCAGTGATGGAGAATTATGTCGGATGCCATCGATCATGTAACAGTCATAACATAGGGTGACACAGAACTAGCTCCAATTCATCAATGTAATGTAGGCATGTATTCCGAATATAGTCATACATGCTTATGGAAAAGAATTTGCATGACATCTTCTGTCCTACCCTCCCGTGGCAGCGGGGTCCGATTGGAAACTAAGGGATATTAAGGCCACCTTTTAATAGAGTACCAGACCAAAGCATTAAGACATGGTGAATGTGTGACCTCCTCAAACTACGGTCATCACCGGGAGTGGTCCCGATTATTGTCACTTCAGGCTTGCCGGATCATAACACATAGTAGGTGACTATAGACTTGCAAGATAGGATCAAGAACTCACATATATTAATGAAAACATAATAGGTTTAGATCTGAAATCATGGCACTCGGGCCCTAGTGACAAGCATTAATCATAGCATTGCCATAGCAACATCAATCTCAAAACATAGTGGATACTAGGGATCAAACCCTAACAAAACTAACTCCATTACATGATAAATCTCATCCAACCCATCACCGTCCAGCAAGCCTATTATGGCATTACTCACGAACGGCGGTGAGCATCATGAAATTGGTGATGGAGAAAGGTTGATGATGATGATGGCGATAGATTCCCCTCTCTGGAGCCCCGAACAGACTCCAGATCAGCCCTCCCGAGAGAGTTTAGGGCTTGGCGGCGGCTCCGTATCGTAAAACGTGATGAATCCTTCTCTCTGATTTTTTCTCCCCGAGAGTGAATATATGGAGTCAAGGTTGAGGTCGGTGGAGCATCAGGGGGCCCACGAGGCAGGGGGGCGCACCCAGGGGGGTAGGGCGCGCCCCCACCCTCGTGGACAGGGTGTGGGCCCCCTGATGTGGATCTTTCCTCCAGTATTTTTTATATATTTCAAAAATAATCTCCGATGATATTCAGGTCATTCCAAGAACTTTTATTTCTGCACAAAAATAACACCATGGCAATTCTGCTGAAAACAGCGTCAGTCCGGGCTAGTTCCATTCAAGTCATGCAAGTTAGAGTCCAAAACAAGGGCAAAAGTGTTTGAAAAAGTAGATACGACAGAGACGTATCAAGTACGAAAGCACCTCAACCATTCAGAGTAGAGCACTAGCGTAGTTTATTGCATAATGGACACCAACTCCAGATGAAGAGACGCTGGAAACAGTCTTCCCTGGCAAGGAAGCACCCCAAGAGTGGATCATGTACTTTGATGGTGCTTTCTAACTACAAGGTGCGAGGGATGGCGTCCTCTTCATCACACCCCCGGGATAGCACCTAGAGTACGTAGTCCAAATGCACTTTGCCCGAGAAAGGGCTACCAACAACACCACAGAGTATGAAGGGCTCCTTGTCGAGCTCAGGATTGCGATAGAGTTGGGGATTAAGAAGCTGATCATCCATGGAGATCCACAACTTGTGGTGAGACAAGTCAACAAGGATTACCAGAGCCCGTTAATGGAGGCATACGTTGAAGAAGTGAGGAAGTTGGAGGAACACGTTGACGGATTACAAATGGAGCACATACCACGTGTAGAAAATAGCACTTCTGATTATCTATCAAAGTGTGCCGCACAAAAGCTCCCTGTGGAACCAGGGACCTTTGTCCTCCATTTGATTCAGCCATCCGTATCCCCGTTGAAAATGGTGAGGAAGAGGAGGAAGCTAGACTCCGGCAAGCCCTCACCGGCAGTACCTTTAGAGGTCCCCGATAAGGGGGCTGCCGGGAACAACTCCACCTCGCTTGGCGAGACGCACTCTTCCGCAGGACCTCAGGTATTTATAGTCATGGAAAGCTCTCCCACGAGTGAGGAGGTGCCATTGGTTCTAGTCACTAGTACGCGTTCGTGCTATACAAATGGTTTTTAACCCCTTTCCGCGACGGCATTTGGAACCGTCGCCAAGTGAGTGTGGGCGATTGGGGGTCCTTCCCACACGACCCAGAAGTCGTCGGGGATAGGGAGACAAGATGCATATACAATACTCCTACTCGTGTGTGCTCGCATTTCCATCGCAGTCGATATTCTGTGGTGCTACATTTACGATGCGTGACCCATCACAAACGGTTCACTATTATAGAACGTGTATGATAATTAGCATACAATCACACACATTCGCTTGTCCCAAACCGTATGCGATAGCTAAGTAAGAAGATTAGCTATTTGTCGTATGAGTGTCGGAAAGGATTACGACACCTCGGACCGTCGTAACATCGTCGTACACGACAACTATCGCACACGCTATTCTGTGGTGCAATGTTTACGATGCATACTTCATCAAAATAAGTTCATGGTTGCGAATCATGTACGATAACGTGACTATCACAAGTGTTTAGTTTGCCCGCACCATTTGTGATATTGTCTGACATCACACACGCTTTGCAAATGGCAACTGTGTGCATGCTTCCACACGTTTCCTCTGTGTGATCTATCTCGGATTATGGTGTATATCGCAAAGGTTTGTGTTTTTACCAACCGTGTGTGCCGTAATGACCTGGAGAGTGTAATTTCACCGTAATCTAATTGCTACTATTTCAAAATGTACCGGATTTGAATTTGAATTTTAATGTATACTATAGCTTTATTCATATCCATCTGGTTCAAACAACCAATGCATTATTCGATTCATAGGTACATATAAACAATTACATAAGAACCAAATAAATAATGATGAACCACAGTTGTATATTTGTACTATTAAAGATGGTAAAGAAAGCGGCAAAATATATATTGGTTGCTGAACAAGGTGAAGCGGAATGCCCATATTGTGCCCTCCTCCATGTAGAAGGCATGCATGACTCTAGTCCAACCCCTTGTGATGGCCAACCGCCCCTCCTTCACGGTCTTCATGAAAACATCTACATAATCATCGTGTTCTTGAAGAAATACTTTAACCTTTGCATGTCCACCAATCATGTAGTTTGAGAGGTAATCTTGAGTAAACTGCTTTGGGAACCACTGCAAAGAAAAAAGATTCAGACATTGTCATCTAACACAACTCATTATGTGCAGTAAAACGAAGACTGCAGAGTTCTTACTTACCATCCTGCAGTTCGCTGTTGTATTGGATAAAGTGTAAACAAAAAGTTTAATTGCCAACTTTTGACCCATTTTAGTAACAATCTTTATCAGCTTGCTCACTTGATGCTGGTTCATCGATATCTCATTTCCCCATACGCAGATAGGGTCGAAGCGCGGATGTAACACCCCGGATGTAACTTGCCATATTTGTAATTCCGACTCTTGCCATTTTCGGCTTTAAGTTATAAGATTCCCTTCGTGGTTGGGTTTTTGTATTCGTTTTGCTTTTTGTTCATGTCATGCATTTCATATCATGTCATCATGTGCATCGCATTCACTACAAAAAAAGACACATCCGTGACATTTTGGGCCGCACGAAAAAAAATTCTGTCATACATATGACACTTCTATGACGATAATTATGACAAAACCCGGTATCATCATAGATGTGGTGGGCTCCTACTTATATGACAAAAACTCATGACAGAAAATGGGCTTTTCATCCTGGGCAGGCCGGAGACATAGTTGCATGACATTCTTTGGCCGTCCATGACGGAAAAAACCGTGGTAGAAGCGAGGGGGAGGAAAATTTCGGGGAGTTCCCGGTTACGGTGGGAGGTCGGTGGCCGAGCGATGCGCGTTTCTCTCATACACGTACGCACGTGTGTGCGAGGCATTGGCTCTAACTGAACCTGAGCGAGGCATTGGGCTCTAACTGAACCCGAGTGATTGCACTGCAGGCTACGCGTAACTGAACCCGATCAAGTGATTCCTTCGCTACTGCTGCTAACTGCAGTCGGTCGATTGGATGAACAGTGAGCGTTGCGGGGGGGTGGATGAACAGTGAGCGGTGGCGTTGCCTCTGGATGAACAGGACCACATAGTGTGGAGGGCTGGATGAACAGTAGACGGTGGAGGGGTGGTTGAACAGGACCCCGTGGTGTGGAGGGCTCGATGAACAATAGACAGTGGAGGGATGCCCGTGGAGGGGTGGTTGAACAGTAGCCGGTGGAGTAGCGCGCGGTGGAGGCTGGATGAGAGCCCGTGGAGGCTGGAGGAGGTCGATGGTTGCGCATGGAGGCTGGAGGAGGTCGACGGTAACACATGGAGGTTGGAGGAGGTCGACGGTGGAGATGAACAGTATCCCGTGGAGTCCCGTTTTGTGGTACGCCACACCCCTCCTGATGAACAGGACCCCCGTTTCAATCGTAGGAGGTCCGTTTCATCCGTTTTGCAGTACGCCACACCCCTCCCGATGAACAGGACCCCGTTTCGACCGTAGGAGGTCCGTTTCCTCCGTTTTGCGGTATGGCACACCCCAACCGATCAACAGGACCCCGTTCCGAATGTAGGAGGTCCGTTTCCTCCGTTTTGCGGTATGCCAGGCCTCGTTTCCATCGCCTGTTCCGTCCAAGCCCTCTTGATGAACACAACCACGCATTCTGTTCTGACCCAGCCGGTTGGCTCCCACTCGTTCCTTTGCCTCCCGATGAACACGATGCATTCCGTTGCCTCCCGATGAACACAACGCATTCCATTGCCTCCCCATGAACACGACGCATTCCGTTGCCTCCCCATGAACACGACGCATTCTGTTGCCTCCCCATGAACACGACGATGATGCTGTTTCTCCGTTCCGACCCAGCCATGTACACGAGCCCTGGCCGTACGTATGCGCGAGCAGGCATTCGAGACCTCGCCCGTAGGTACACATACATGGCTGTATTTTCTTTCTTGCACCCTGGCCGCTGTACATACGTGTAGATGATACGTGCGCGCCTCTACTACGGCACGTGCGCACCTCTACATCCACCAGTATATATGTACGTACACGTTCGCGACCAGAATGATAACGGTACGTACGCTTCGACCAGGTGGGTCCCGACTGTCAGGCACTTCCTTCCGTGCGAAGATGTAGCTGGTGGGTTGCAGCAGTCAGGGGGAAACATTTTTTTCGTGAAATACGGTGGCCCGTCTGGTGGGACCCAGCTGTCAGCCTCTCCATGTATAGTCCATGTCTGATGGAAGCCGTTCCTTGACCACGCTGCGCCGAGAGCACCATGGCGGTGGACAACGGTGAGGCCTAGGAAGGGGACGACATGGAGCCGGGGAAGACGCGGCAGTGGATGCCCACGCGTAGAGGAGTACGAGGGTTCACTGGTTCGCTGCGGTGTGAGGCTGCCATCGCCGCAGAATAACAGGGGGTGTGGGTGAGTAGAGGGATGGCCTGGCCAGCGGTGGGAGTAGTAGGGGGCGGTGAGGCCTCCGCCACATCGCAGCCGGCCACAGGAGGCAGGAGCATGAGGCACGACCGGCGCTGGTTTGGGCGGCTGGAGCAAGAAGACCAGAGGTTGAAGAAGCAGTACGGCTGTTGGATGGACATCGTACGGTCAGTAGAGCTAGAATCGTGCATATTGACTAATTCGAGAAAGCCCTCCGTCACCGTCAACTTAGTAGGCCCACAAGTCAGCCTGCCACAATACTGGGTCCCAGCTAATAGGGGGAGTATTCATTTTTTTGTGCGTAATAAGGAGGCACTTCCTTGCTTGCGAAGATATAGCTGGTGGGTCCGAGCTGTCAGCGGCGGTAATGTTTTTTTCACGAAATACAGAGGCCCTTTCGGTGTGTCCCTGATGTCAGGTGGAGGAATCATTATTTTGCGCGTAATAAGGAGGCATTTCCTTGCGTGCGGCCGTGGACCCACTTGTCGGCCTCTCCACGTACAGTCCACATCAGATGCATGTCGGTCGTTGACCATGTTGACCAGGCCACGCCGAGAGCACCAGGGCGGTGGACGACGGCGAGGCCTAGGAAGGGAACGACACGGAGGCAGGGAAGACTCGGCAGTTGTTTCCCACGCGGAGGGGAGTAGGACTGCACAAGGGTTTACTGGTTCGTCTGCCGTCGCCGGAGAACAACAGTAGGTGTGGGTGAGTAGAGGGATGGCTAGGCTAGTGATGGCAGTACGATGGGACGGTGAGGCCTGCGCGGCAGCAGAGCCGGCCGCGGGGAGGAGGGAGCAGGCAGTCCCACCGGCGCTTGTTTGAGAGGCTGGAGCAGGAAGAGTAGAGATTGAAGAAGCACGACGGCCGTTGGATGGCCATCCGACAGTCACTGCTTGTGCGTCAACCTTTTTTTAGGAAAGCCTCAAATCTGTGGAAAACATCATACAACCCATCTGCCATTATTTCTAATAATTTACAGCCCATTTGCTAATTATTAAGGTTTTTTTGGAGCCCATATTCTTTTTGTTAGCATTACAGCCCATATTGTGGCCACGGTTAAAAAATTATATGAAATTTTGCATATTTCGGTGCGGTCCGAACTGTTTTTAATCCCAAAATTTCGACTCACATTCAAACTGATTTTAAAAATAAATGTATATCAATATAAAATCCAACAAATTCTCCACGCATAAAAATTAATGTAATTTAAAATATCGAAATGAAAAAAAAGATATTTGAAACTAATTGTCGGTTTGATGTGTTTTAAAAATGTACAGCCCATTTCTCATTATTGATGAGCCATTTTCTCATCCAGCCGAATGAAAGCTCTCCTCGTCTTGAAAGATTTCCAGCCCAACAGGCCAGACAAAGCGACTTACTTGGCAAATCTCAAAAAACTGGGCTGTGGCCGTGGACCCAGCTGTCAGCCTCTCCATGTACAGTACTCTTCCGATGGAATGTCGTTGACCACGCCGCGCCGAGGGCACCAAGGCGGTGGACGACGGCGAGGCCTAGGAAGGGGATGACGCGGAGCCGGGGAAGACACAGCAGTGTATGCCCACGCGGAGAGGAGTACGAGGGTTCACTGGTTCGGATGCGGTGTTAGGCTGCCGTTGCCGCAGGGCCTGGCTAGCATGGGAGGAGTAGGGGCGATGAGGCCTCAACGGCAGCACAGCCGGCCACTGGAGGTAGGAGCAGGCGGTCTCCCCGGAGCTGGTTTGGCCGGCTGGTGCATGACCGTTCGATTCAAATCCAACGGTTACTGCTACTAGAATCGTTTGTTGACTAAGTTGACAAGCCCTGCGTATGCGTCAACTTAGTAGGCCCACAGGTCAGCCTCCCAACCGGTGCGCCCCAGATGTCAGTGGGAGGAATCATTTTTTCGAGTAATAAGGAGGTAGTTGATTGCGTGCGGCCAGGCCAGCGGAGGGAGTAGGGTGGGCCGGGGAAGCCTGCGCGGCATCACAACGGGCCACAAGAGGATGGAGCAGGCAGTCCTGCCGACGCTAGTTTAGGCGGCTGGAGTAGGAAGATCAGAGATTAAAGAAGCACGTCCGCCGTTGGATGGACATCCAATAGTCATTGTGCTAGAATCGTGTGTTCATTGACAAAGCCTTGCGTAAACAAGTCAGCCTCGAAATCTGTGGCGTGTACAACCCATTTGCTATTATTTTTATAATTTTTACCCATTTTCTAATTCGTATGAAATTTTTTGCAGCCCATTTTCCATTTTTAGAATTGCTGGCCTTTTTTTGGTCAGTACCAGGGTCAAAAAATTAACTAAATATGTGGGAAATTTTGAAAATTCGCAAATTTTTGCTGGGGAATGAAATATTCTTAATCCAAACATTAATAGCCATAGTAAAACAAATTTAAAAATAAATTAGTCCTATGTCATGTTAAATCCAATGAAATACGTATAAGATATCAGTGAAGAACAAAAACAAAAACAAAAACTTATATCCCATTTGCTATAAATTTTTTGGAATTTTCAACCCCTTTTGATATTACTTTTAACAGACATTGACCATACTCTGAAGCCAGGCCGGAATGCATCCCTCCTCGTCTTGAAAGATTTGCAGCCCAGTAATTCGGATAAAAGAAATAGGCCTAGCTTGGGTATTCTTCAAAAAGAAATACTGGGCTACCTATTTTCCCAAAGAACCAGTGCATGAGCATTTAGATTTATTTATTTATTTATTTATTTACTTATTTATGTTTAGGGGACCATGAGCATGTACCTGGGCCGGATTCATGAGAGATCCTCCCTTCCAGTTAATTATGGGCTTCTCTATTGGGCCTTCATCAGTGGGCTGCATGTTATCAACAAGTGGAAAATGAGTTCCGTACGAAAAATAGTATGCGCTACGTATGGTACGGGGCACTAAAGGATCAAACCGTGCAACAGATGTAGTAAGTAACATTGAAAACAGCAGATGAAATATATTACTGATTGTACATTGAAAACAGCAGCAGCAGCAACCAGGGCTCGGGGTGCAACAGATGTAGTAAGTAGGCCAGAAGAGTGAAGACGCAGCTCTGTCTTCCAAACCAAACATCAGCCATCATTACAAAAGGGATACCAAAAAGAACAAGTGTATGCATCAAACTAAATAAAGGTCCTACTACACCAAGTCTACGCATCTAACTAACTGGCTCAGTTAGACGTTACAATTTATTAAGTTGTGGAGATTGGTTGACGGCTTGAACCAGATGTGTGCCTGACGGGGGAAACTCCAGCCAATAGGTCGAAGTATGATACTTGTGACCCTCTCTCCTACTTTGGGATGCACAGCGTGGCGGTACATATTATGGTATGGTGCATGCAGAGACGCGTGGTACGCCGTGTACACACAGTTTTGCCTGATGAATGAAACCGTGCTGCCATCATGATCCTTGCCGTCGGTTATCTCCTGGTTAATCGGATAATTCAGTCTGAGAAACAGAGAGCGTGTACCAAGGCTACTTACCAGCCTCCAGTCAAAAATTCCCGAAGGCCCAGAGAAGCTGGAATCCTGCTCAAAGACCTTGCAGTGACTGTGATTGTATTCCGTGAAACAACACGTCCGGTACGTGCGAACGATCATCAATCTTTCACCATCGTCTGATCGAGCCAGTTACCACCTGCAACTGCCATGCTGCTTTTCTTTGAAAGGTTCTGGGATTAGGAAGGGTAGGGACACCAGGTGGCCTACAACATCATATCAAGTTGGAGTCAAATAAAATAGGGCTCTTGATTTAGTCAATCTTAAGAACAGCATGTTATGAGCATCAATATTTTTTCAGCAAATGTTGACAATAATATAAGCAAGCCATCATGATATCATAGGAAATTAACATACTGCTGTTACAGCCGTTTGTAGCGATGAATGGAGTAGGCCAGCAATACGTCTAGCCATAGAAGGAGTCGACATCGTAAATGAAGCCCTTGTGTTCAATGGCATTAGAGAACCATGGAGGATGTATGATCATGCGATGGACGTGCAGATTTATCCACTTACCACAGTGACCTGTCAGATAGGCGAGACCGCGGTTGAAGAACGCAATTAGCCTGAAGTCTTTATAAATTGCAGATCTTGTGGGCACTTGGCAGATTACAACCTTGAGCAAATCAAACTTGGTATCATGTTGGCTACTGTAAGATTCCGAGTATTCTGGGCCGCGGTGCCAAAGCAGTGCAGTGTTAATCGAAGGAAGGGGGATCAATCGCCGGGTGTAGACCTCCACGAGCATCCAGCTGTCGCGACCGTTGACGAGCACCATCCAAGACGTGTTCATGTCGACCCAGTACATACCGTTAATGTAGTTGAGGCTGACGGGGATCGGATCGCAGTCAAGGGGGTTGATGCTCGCCACCCTACGATCGTTATACTGCGTGACATGTCGTTTCTGAAGATCAGGCGACATCAGCAAGCAATGAGCTGGCTTAAAAAGCTCCGGCCTGAGGGCTTTGAGTAAACGGTACAGCCCCGACGAGAATGCGGCGAGCGGCATGGTACTGAAATTGTCCACACGCGAAACAATGAGCTTGATTACCTATGTGGGGAGTGAATTCCAGCCACTCTTTCGGCGGATGCTGCTCGGTTCTTCCATTGTTAGTGCTTGGGTTTGAGACAAGGGGGGGAGGCGCCTTAGTGGGGGTGGAAGATTGGACGAGATTATGTGCAGACAAAGATGGAGAAGCGAATATGTGTTACGGGAAGTGGACAGGTGATGATGACTACAACACACCGCTTGACTTACGAGACACATACCAGCAGCGTAGGGTCATGTCGATGCCACTCAACTTGCTTGAGTGATCATAGTACTGGTACTCCCTACAGTGCTATGCCCTAACTTGCTTGAGTAGAGTAGTAGAGTAGGACTCTGCTATACTACTAGCACCGAAGGAGTAGTCAATTATAATCTAAAATAGTTTCAAACTTCAATGCCTGAGCGTGGAACGACTATGAACCATGCTCAAAGACCATGCCTACGTGGTGTTTGGACATGGGCGACAACCTCAACGCCAATGGTGCTGCTCCGGGGAGCACCGTATGTGTTTATCTCCTTCATGTTCAAAATCGTGGTAGAATTCATGTTTCTACTCTGTATCCTACTACTATGCTAGTCCACATGATTAGTTTCATCTCTGTTATAGCCATCATGATTTATTTTGTGCTTATTCGGATTAAATCTCGTAGTAACTTTCTCATATATTCAACTGGCGCAACATCCCCTACAGCCACTCCCGTTTCATGGACGGTCTGGTCGATGCCTCCAAGCAGCCCTTCGTCCACTGCTATGAGTGCCCGATGCCGTTTTGTGGCTCTCCGGCGGACATGGTGCATCACCTCATGGATGCGTGCAACAGTCACTACTGGCCCTTGCGGTGAACATCAAGTACGAGACGTGCTACCCGTTCACCATGCCGGAGTCGCTGGAGGATCACCGCCGCCTGCTAGTCTCGGAGGAGGATGGCAGCGTCTTCCTCTTGATCGTGGGCACCGGCGAGGCCCGCGCAGGCCGCCGCCCCGTCTCTGTAATGTGCGTCAGGGGCGACGCCACTGACACTGAAACTGACACGATGCCGATGTACGGGTGCGTGGTCAGTGTTGCTACCCCTCCGGGTCGCGTGGGCGGCGACACCGGCCTCATCGAACGGACTTGGACTCTGGAGAGCTAGGACTATCCCGCCAATGTGGACTTGGAAAACCCATGGCATCCTTTACCCGCCGACGCGGTGCACGGGGACTCCAAGGAGGTTCACCTGGACATACGCATTATCAAGTTAAATGTTGATCATTAGTCTTCGCTCAATGTAATCCGCTGTCTAAGCATGTGGAGACTTCCATGCAGGATCTTGCTCTATTGGAGTATCGCACATGAATAAAAGTGTATCCATTTATGGTTTAGTCTAGAATCTTCCATGTATGAATTTTTACTACAGTACTGGTGAAAGACTTACGATGAACCATTTCTTACATCTCCTGTGCCCGCTTGCAAGTCATCCTGATTTAATCCCTCAGTCTAGGTGTATAAGGGCATGGCTAATATTACTTAATAGTATAGCCAACTGTTGACTATAAGAAAGTGTCATGTCATCTGTAGCCAACATGTATAACAATCGATACTCAAAAACTAATTCTTAAAGATCATTTCTTGCAAAGCACAATAAGTGTTATTTCTTCACAAGTTTTGGATGCAGGTTGAACAGTTGAACACTTTTGTTTGCAAAAGATACCTTTTTATCTATTTCACCCGAATGTTTGTGAGCTCTAGAGATGAAATAATATCCAAACAAACCTATCGATACCCGTTACACATGAGATGACCCCACATCCTTTGTCAAAATAAACAACTCCTCGATCAATGCATTTCACTCTTCAGTGCAACGCACGGGCACCTTACTACTATAGATTAGTACGACCAAAAATTGAACTAACATTATATATAGTACGATAAATACAGCTGCATGTCACCTAAAATTATATCATCCAAAACTATGTTCAAATACGAATCCAACGATATAGTTTTTGTTGACATGCACTAACATTTTGTCAGTTCAATCTTCAGTCAAATTCAACGGGGGACTAATAAACCACGACCGATGTAGTACAAGTATAGAGGGCGGCGCTGCACGGGAGTCTCACCTCTCACCCCGCTCGTGGCGCGGCAGTAAAGCTGTCATATCACAAAACCCAATGAATCCTAGTCATAAGTGGCCTGGTAAAATAAACGGACAAGCAACCATCACATCCCTCCGTCTATTTTGCATTTCATCTCTCTGCATTTACTTCCTCCGGTTCATCTCGCACACTCGATCCCTAGCTACTACTCCTAGGGCCAGTTCTTTTGGCGACTTCCCCAGCTTTTACCACAAGACTAGTCACAGTGGAGAGTAACAATAAGGCGCCTCACTCATTTATTTGGGCTTCTAAACTACTAGTTCGTCCTGGTTTATTCCTCACCATTATAATTTGTGCTAAATTTTGACCAAAGATTTAACTGGTTTATTCCTCACCATTGTAATCCCTCCGTCTAGGTGTGTAAGTCATCTTATGAAAACCAAATAATCCCAAAACACTTAGGCGTGGAGCATTAACCTCTACCTCGTTCTTGTTTCTTGACATATCAACCAATAAGAGATAAAGAGTGTGCATGCTTTTAATGACTTGAGATATCAAACATGACATGCAGTGGTTAGTTCATTGCATGCAATACTATTAATTAGCAAATAAACATTAATGTTTCTCGTTTTCTCCTCCTCCTTGGTCATGGTGCACAGCCTAAGATGACTTACTCACCTAGGATGGAGTAGTGCATGTGACATGCACTAACATTTCATTAGTTAAATTTATGATCAAAATTTGACAGAGATTACAATGTGGACCAATAAACTAGGACGGAGGTAGTAGTTATGGGATTACTAATCTAGAAGCCTAAAAGAATTGGCCCCTGGTACTCCTACTAGTAGTAGTACTAAAGTTGGAATTCCAATTGCACGACACAACTTGTTAGGCAAAAAATTCGATACAGGGTGCAGGAAGCCGTTTGGGAATTTGCATGCCTTTCAAACCAGTGAGATACTCCATACAAAGTACGACAGAGAAATAACCACAGAGAAGGAAGCTAAAAATAAACAATCAAACGAGCATTTTTGCATTTGTTTTGCATTGAATCGTTTCACAAGCTTGACTAGTGTTGTTTTTCTACATTTACAAAAACCGCATCGTAATGTTAAAACGTGCATTTGCACGTACATAAGTAATAGTAGTACTCCCTCCGTCTAGGTGTATAAGTCTTCCCTCCTTCTTGGTCATGGTGCATAACCAAACATGACTTATTGACCTGGACGGAGGGAGTAGCACAGTCTACAAGCATATATCGAGAGAGACATGTAGTGCGATAATATATAGTAAAGTTTGTGCTATATGCACGTACTTGCAAAATGCATACGAATACACAAGGTTTCCAAACTTTCCGTTTTGCATACTTAATTAAGGACGCTAAAAATTCCTGGACGTTCGGGATTTATTATTTGCGTCCCAAAACTAATGAGATCGCCTTACGAAACAAAAATTATACTCCTCCTAAAAGCCACGGCGCTCACAGGAGCGCTTGCGGCGCGCCACGAGTGCCCTGGTGCGCGGCCGTTTCCCAGTGCGCCAACACAACGCCTCTTCCTCAGCCTCGCAACTCGCGAGGTGCTGATTGGCGGCTTGCTGGCGGGCGAGCACGATCTTACGGGTGTGGTGATCTGGCGCCAACAGGTACTCCTCCTCGCTGGAAGCGTGCACCCGTTCCACGTACCGCCAAGCGTAGATGAGGTGCTTGGCCCCGACTGCACTCAAGGCATCGGCATGGGCGTCCTCCACCACCCTCACGGTCGTCGCACGAGCCTTCTGCCAAAGAGACAATTGCTTGACTCTCTCGAACGCGAAATAGGCCTCCCATGCAGCTTGTTCCACGGTGCGCTTCTCTTCCTCGGCCTTCTTCTCCGCCTCTATTTTGGCGCGCTCTGCTGGAGGCAAAGCCTCCCACAATGCGACATCCATTTCTTTCCAATGCTCCTCAAGGTTGGGGGGCTCGGCGGGCGGCGCGGCGTTCTCCTCATAGCGGGGAGCCGATGCATCCTCCGGCACGCGTGCTGGCGAGATTGGGAACGCCGACGCGTCCACCTCGACGCATGGCGGCCAGGAGCGGAACGTCGACGTGTCCTCCATGACTAGTGGCGGCGAGGAACGGAACGACGACGCGTCACGTTGCGGCGAGGAGCGGAACACCGACGCGTCCTCTTCGACTAGTGACAGCGAGGAACGGAACGGCGACGCGTCGTGTAGCGGCGAGGAGCGGAACACCGACGCGTCCTCCTCGACTAGTGGCGGTGAGGAACGGAACGGCGACGCATGACTGTCCATGCAGTGCAGCGAGGGGCTCCTAGGGCTTGGGAGGGGTGATGCCATGCTGGTCGACGTGAGAGGGAGGGGGAGGAGATTGCGTTGAATGTGAACGTGAGGGGGAGGAGATAGCGATCTCGTGGGAGGCGCAGTATTTATAGCGAGCAATGGCACACCTACGTAAGATATGGACTAAGCTGCACTGACTTAACTGCAGGTCCAGTTGCGTCACTGACATGTGGGCCAGACCCCTATTGGGCCCATATGTCAGTGACCCAATGCACCTGCAGTTAAGTAACAACTATGTGGGCATATATGTTGGAGTAAATTACTAGGGAGCGAAGGGGTGGAAATATTGCTGGTCACAACGGATTGGACGGGCGTGGGGGGAGGAGAGTCATGCATGCAGATTTTTTCACACGGGGTGGAGTGGTGGGACCGCTGAAGGGAGAAGGAGAGTTTGGCAGGCATATTGTTTCCACACATGGAGAGGAAAAGATTTAGAGATGAACGGGCTTCCTGCAGGTATGGGGAACGGTACATAATAAGTCATCTTGCATGCCGGGCTAGGTATAGTCACAAGTCATTAAAAACATACACGCCCCACACATGTTCATATTTCAAGGTGCAGTAAATTATTGCATGCGATGATTAAGGCTGGCCATAATGGTGGTATCTTAGCTGGTATCATGCACACGGGAATAGCAAACATGCTGATGTGGCAAAGAATTGAAGAAGAGAGGGGGGTTAGAGTAACTAGTGTGCATGCATGCATTGGTAAACACATTTTTTTGTGAAGAACGACAACACTAGTTGAGTACTTTTGCAGACTTCAAAAACTATTCCACCGCCTCTACTATCTTGCTAAGAGTAGGTGAAAATTTTGAGGTAGTGGTACTCTAATAGCTAACCTTGTTGTGATGACAAGATAGGACATGGCACGCACCTGGACGGAGGAACTAGTCTGCATTGTGCATTTAAGTTTTGTCCGAAGTCAATGTACCTCTACTTTCACCAGACTTATAGAAAAATGTGTCAACAATCACAATGTCAAAGCAATATTTTTACACTCATTATAAAACGTAGTTCTTATACTCATTATAATCAGTATTGTAGATATTGATATTTTTAGTATAAATTTGGTCGTGGGATTTCATTGATGCCTGTCAAAGCGTGGAGGAAGCGGAGCTTAGGGCTTGCATTACCGGTCTCTACATAGGTATTTCTCTTCATAATCCTATAATTTTAGAGACTGATTGCACTTTTGTGGTAGCGTCTCTTGCATCGGGGGACTATGACAGGTCTGCTATGCGTGACCTGAAGATGAAAGTGTTGAGCATCTCGAAGTTGATCAACAATCTTCAATTGTCAAATATTAGCCGTTCGGCCAATAAGGTGGCACACTTAATCGCTAAGTATAGCTTTGACAATAGATTAGATGAATTCTTGTAAATAACGTACCGCCATGTGTGGTGAATATTGTATCGAATGAGTGTACTGGTGTGGATGGTTAATTAATATAAGGTGGTGTTCAAAAAAAGTATAAATTTCGTCAAACACTTTGCAAACGGTTGACGGGAGTAAAAAGGACCAGAGGGAGTATCATGCATGTGGAGTAGGCAAAAAAATTGCTTGTCTAAAAAAAGACAAAAAAATTGCTCATTTATAGCCGGTCAAAGACTCAAAGGGCGTGACCGCGCGAGGGAGGCGAAGGTCGTGGGAGGCGCGATGTTTGACGGAATTAAGTGAAGTTACATCCACGCGCCGGCATGGCAAGCGAACAGGGAGAAGCTATACCTTCAGGCCTACGATATGGGTCTAGTAGACATGACATCTAGTGGGTCCCGCATAGTTCTCGAGAACTCTTTGGGGGCTTGCGGCCGTTTATCCACCAGGCAAGCCAGCAACCCCACGTCGTTCGCACGCCCTACTCGTCCCCGTCTTCTACCTTACAACAGTTCACTCCCAGTCGTCCCGTCCTTTCACATTAGTTCGCTCCCAGTTTTTTTTGCGGGGTACAACAGTTCAACTTCTCCTAACCCTCCTCCAAAATCCATGGCCTCCCAAATCTCCATGGTCACCGCTGAGTACCAGGTTAGAGCCATCACTGACGATCAGTTCATCGTCATCTACACACGTGGATCCGAGACGGTGAAAGCATGGCTTGCTCGCTTCCTACGCATCTTCAATAGTTCAACGGATGAGTGGGCCACTAGGCTAGATGTTGAGTACACCACAGTCCTGGGACGAGAGAAGGATCTAAAGGACGAAGAGAGGAAGAAGCCCGCCGTGATCCAGGTTTGCGTACATAACGTTTGCTTGGTCTACCACATATGCCATGCCGATGTTGAGTGCCAGGATTTTAAGAACTTCCTCAAGGACAAAAGAGTGAAATTCGTTACTGTAGGCTTTAAGAACGACAGGGATGTCCTGCATCGGATAGGTCTCGTTGTAGGCCGGCCCTTCGATCTCCAGAAGGCAAGCCTGGTGTCCTCCTCTCAACCTTCAATGCTCACCCTGGCAGCAGCCATGATTGATCCTTCGTATGCTAAACTGAAGAAACCTCATCACGAGTTTCATCATGCATGGGAGTTGAAGACATGAGATGAAGATCACATCATGTACGCAGCAATGGATGCCTACCTTTGTTTAAATATCTACAAGGGTGGGATGAAGAAGCAGAGCCAAGTGTCCGGTTCAACCAAAGAAGCGTCGGCGAAGAGGAAGAGGAAGAGGGACGAGGACGAAGTCGAGGACGTGGACTCGGACTCCGAGTAGGTGGCAGTGTCGTCGCTCATGCTGGTTCTACTGCAGTGTCAAGCGGACTAGTTGCTTAGTTTATTTTCAAGGGTGTGTTGTGCTGAGGCCCCGACAGAACTATGTTTATGTTCTTTCTTGTTATTTGAACTCTTTAGTACATACAGTAGTACTAGTACTATGTCTTACTACTGTTCTTCTTGCAGTTGGTACTACTGCTCGTATCTTCGTGTTCCTACTGTACTTAATAGATCCATACTAGTAGTATAATTTGGGTCCGTCGATTTGTGAAAGAAGTTCGACGGAGCGAAGGAAGAAGACGGCAGAAGAGGTGGAAGAAGCCCTTCCAGCCATCCATGTTGCATCAAACGGCTCACATGAGTCGACTGACCCAAATTGCTCCTTCAGATTGCAGGATCCACGTGGCATTCAAGGTCTGGAAGGTAGATTCCGCGTCCGCACCCGGTTTGTGGGCACGACGCGCGCGCGACCGGCTTCTGCCGCAACAGCCACCATGCGCGCCTCCTCCGCGCGGGCGGAGACGACAATGACATGCTAGTTCCTCCTCGCCGGCGTGCTGGAGCACGCGCTCGTCCTCCTCTTCGTATGTTGTGTTCATAGATGCGGCTCCACCAACTGCTCGTGTGCTTGTCAGCGCGGCAGCATCGCGAGGAGGGACTGTAGACGACATGAGCGGGAGAGCCTTCGGCTTCATGGCACAGGGATGGCGGCGACACGGCGGTGATGGGCGAGAAATTGTTGTCCCGAGCAGGGGGGCGCCGGCATGCACAACGGCGGCGGCGGCATATTGATGAGTGCGCGTGTGGGAGCTTACTTTAGTTTTATATATAAGGTTGGTCAAACTTAAAAGAAAACCGTACTAGTACACGTAAACATTAGACTTAGGCAGCGCTTTTATTAGTTAGTACCACAACCACGATACGGAATCCTGTGCAAGTGCGTGAACCGTGGCCGCGCAGTCGATCGAACGGTGTGTCACCATGTCGCGCTCGATGGACATCCACCGAACCTTTTTGTGTTTGTGAAAACAATCCTCGAATATTACTCAACTTTTTTCCTGTGAAAGTTCTTGACGCTGCAATATTTCCAGATATTTGAATTTCGCTCTAGTTCATGTTTATTTGGATTTGGACGTTTTAGGTGCGCCCTAGGTTTTCTTAATACTGATTTTGTGTGTGTGACTGAGAGAGAACGTATGTATGTGTCCATATTTGTGTTGTGGCGGAAGGGCAATGTGGAGACGGTGTGCATGTGATACAGACATAGAGAGGTGTGAATGTGCAAGTGATCATGCATGAGTGAGACATAGACAGATGCCGATACATTGTGTATACATGAGAGAACGGTCTTCTAGTATACTTGTGTGTGTGTGTGAGAGAGAGAGAGAGAGGGAGAGAGAGAGAGACAGAGAGAGGAGCATCCGTAACACAACAACCATCTCTCTCGATTTGTCCATCCCTCGCACGGTCGCATGCAACACATGCATCAACGCGCACATTTTGACACCGTCACCCGGCCCCTACCCACCTCAAGGCCCGCACAATCTCTTCGTGAATACCCATTTCTCTCCTTAGGTCTGTTTTCTCTCAATATCTGACACACACACATACACACATAGAGACACACGCTGCACAACACACACACACACACACACTCCCTCGAGCACACAATTCATCCCCATCCAAGGTTATAGGACGACCACACTCGCTTGTGCTTCTTTGCACCCCAACATGCACAACACCTCAATCTTCAAAGTGGGCATCGAGCAGATCGAAGACGGCGACCACACCGCGCTAGAGAATGCGGGGTCATTTGGAAGCAGGGTGATGTGATGTGACGCCCCCGATTTAGTCATACACTAATCATGCACGCAAATGTGTACGATCAAGATCAAGGACTCACGGGAAGATATCACAACACAACTCTACAAATAAAATAAGTCATGCAAGGATCATATTACAAGCCAGGGGCCTCGAGGGCTCGAATACAAGAGCTCGATCATAGACGAGTCAGCGGAAGAAACAATATCTGAGTACAGACATAAGTTAAACAAGTTTACCTTAAGAAGGCTAGCACAAACTGGGATACAGATCGAAAGAGGCGCAGGCCTCCTTCCTGGGATCCTCCTAACTACTCCTGGTCGTTGTCAGCGGGCAGCACGTAGTAGTAGGCACCTCCGGTGTAGTAGTAGTCGTCGTCGACGGTGGCGTCTGGCTCCTGGGCTCCGGCATCTGGTTGCGACAACCAGGTAGAAAGGATAGAGGGAAGAGAAGGAGAAAGCAACCATGAGTACTCATCCAAAGTACTCGCAAGCAAGGAGCTACACTACATATGTATGCATTGGTATCAACTGGAATAAGGCTATTATATGTGGACTGAACTGCAGAAAGCCGGGATAAGGGGGGATAGCTAGTCCTTTCGAAGACTACGCTTCTGGTAACCTCCATCTTGTAGCAGGAGAAGAGAGTAGATGGTAAGTTCACCAAGTAGCATCGCATAGCATAATCCTAACCGACGATCCTCCCCTCGTCGCCCTGTTAGAGAGCGATCACCGGTTGTATGTGGCACTTGGAAGGGTGTGTTTTAATAAGTATCCGGTTCTAGTTGTCATAAGGTCAAGGTACAACTCCAAGTCGTCCTGTTACCGAAGATCACAGCTATTCGAATAGATTAACTTCCCTTCAGGGGTGCACCACATAACCCAACACGCTCGATCCCATTTGGCCGGACACACTTTCCTGGGTCATGCCCGGCCTCGGAAGATCAACACGTCGCAGCCCTACCTAGGCACAACAGAGAGGTCAGCACGCCGGTCTAAATCCTATGGCGCAGGGGTCTGGGCCCATCGCCCATTGCACACCTGCACGTTGCGTACGCGGCCGGAAGCAGAACTAGCCCCCTTAATACAAGAGCAGGCTTACGGTCCAATCCGGCGCGCGCCACTCAGTCGCTGACGTCACGAAGGCTTCGACTGATACCACGACGTCGAGTGCCCATAACTGTCCCCGCGTAGATGGTTAGTGCATATAGGCCAGTAGCCAGACTTAGATCAAATACCAAGATCTCGTTAAACGTGTTAAGTATCCGCGAACACCGACCAGGGCCAGGCCCACCTCTCTCCTAGGTGGTCACAACCTGCCCTGTCACTTCGCCACAAAGATCCACACATAGGGCCGTTGGGACAAAGGTCCTTTCAGCCCCCAATCCGTGAATCACTCGCGGGTGCTCCACAAGCCGACCCGTCTTTCGTCACCACATGTATCATGTATAAAGTATATAGTATATACCCGTGATCACCTCCTGAGTGATCACGGCCCGATAATATAGCATGGCAAATGGACAAGAATGTATGGCCACTGATGATAAACTAGCATCCTATACTCAGCATTAGGATTGCAGGTAAAGGTAACAACAGTAGTAGCAAGGACAGGCTATGCATCAGAATAGGATTAACGGAAAGTAGTAACATGCTACACTACTCTAATGCAAGCATTAGAGAAAAGAGTAGGCGATATCTGGTGATCAAACGGGGGGCTTGCCTGGAAGCTCTGGCAAGAAGGGGGTCGTCGTCGACGTACTCGATCACAGGGGGCGGCATCGGTCTCGGGGTCTACCGGAGAGAAGAGGGGGAAGAAACAGTAAATATAAAGAAAACATAGCATCAAAAAGCATAACATGGCAATAAGCTGTGCCGGGTCTGACCTAACGTAAGGCTACACGATAAAGGTGAAGGGGGGAAATTCAACGGAGAATGAATTCCCGGTTCCGGACCTGTATCAAACAGATGACCAGAGGGGGAATGTTCCATGTTCAAATAGTTAGAGGCATCTGACAGGTAAACGGACCACGTATTTGGATGCGTATCGTCGTTCTGAGCAACTTTCATATATAAATTATTTTCATCCGAGTTACGGGTTAACTTATATGAATTTCTAAAGTTTTAGAAAATTTCAGGATTTAGTGAAATTTGGCTAATTCTGAGAATCCCTCGGTTTTGAACATCATTTAGCTGTTTTCCAAAGGCTATAGATAGTGCTCTACTCATCCAAAGGAGTAGTGCCTTATATCAAACTTGATCAATTTTCTGTGATCTACATGACAATATCAAGTGCAGCTATGTTAGAATCCATTTGCTTGATCAAATCTTTGTCGGAAAAGTGCTACTGCAACATTTCTATTTCTGCTTTTCTGTTAACAAAACATAGCAATTTGTGATTTTCGTAGGAATTAATCCACACATTGAAAGGATTTGGTCCAGTGGGATAAAATGGAGTTTGTCAAGTATACCATCTACTCATATTTTTCTTAACCTTGTTAACAGTTGTTTAACCACAGTTTAGAGGCTCTCAAGAGGTTTATTCATTGTAGATTTAGAAAAGCTAGGTAGCACTAGCTACAGTACTAGCAGCAGTACATGCAGAGCAACGGTGGTCAGCGGCGTGGTGCGGGTGCGGCCAAGCGCGGGAGGGCGCGTGCGGGCGCGCGACCGGCGCGGGGCACGCAAGGGCAGCGGCCGGAGGCGAGGCCGGACGAGACCCGAACGCGGTGTCGCGAGCGGCTCCAAGGCCTGACGACGACAGCAGGAAAGCAGCAGCTGCATCAGCACAGCAACAGGTAGGGGAGGCAGCGCACGACAAGTGGCTAGACGTGCGCGGGGCGAGCAGGGAAGGCCGCGAGCGCTCGCGCGCGGCAGAGGCCAGCGGCGCGGGGCGGGAGCGACGAGCGCCGTGCGGCACGGCGCAACGGTAGCAGGGGCACAGCGCGAGGGCACGCGTGCGATGGAGCCCGTTCGAACACGCAGGAGGCGCCGCGTCGGATGGTGGCCGCGGCACTCGCCGGGGAGTAGCGTGGCGACGACGACGATGATGATATCAGCGATGGCTGATGCTCGTGGTGCTTGGGATCAGGCACAAAGAGCATATGGGGAGGAGTTGGTGAGTGCGTAGGCTGCCTGCGAGCTCCAGGAGCTCGACCATGTGCACGGACGCGAGCTTCGCGGGCAATTGCCGCGGCGGCAACAAGGTCAGTGACGACGAGCTCGGGCATCAATGGCCACGATGGATATAGACATGGAAACGGAGGGGGGGCAGAGGGGATATGACCGCACGCTCACCGTGGAGCTCATGAAAGGCTCGTTGAGCGGTTTAAGAGCGGAGGGCAACGGGATCGACGACGGCAAGCGGCGATGACCGAAGATGAAGGCGGTGTCGATCCCGTCGAGGCGGTGGCTCCGAGCTTCAAGCGCGTCCACGTAGTCGATGTAGGCGACGCAGACGGTGCCCCTGGCGCAGTCTCCGGCATCTTAGAGGGCAGTGGCTATGGCAACGCCAGCGACGCGTCCATGGCGGAGCTCGGAAAGGAGGGGAAAGGGGATCTGGGTGAGGGGCTAGGCGAAGGGAGAGAGAGGGAAGTGGTGTGTGGTGGAGTGGAGCAGGGGGAGAGCTCGAGGGGGTGCAGGCAGGCCTTATCCTCCCTGACAGCGTCGGCGAGGTGGTCGGGGGCGACCCCTCCCTGTAGCGACGCGGTCGGTGGAACAGGGGAGGTGGGCGCACTGGCAGGTGGGCCTATTGTGGCCAGCCCAGGCGGTTAGGGGCCGCACGGACCAGTTGGCCTGGGGTTTTCCTTTTTGACCTTTTATTTCTTTTTGTGTTCTATTTTATTTATTATATGGCATTAAACCACTTTGTAAAAAGTTGGTTCACCACCATAATTGATTATGAATTATTTGCCACAAGATGATCATTTTAGTTTTCATGTTTGAGAAGTTTAGCATTTCACTTATTATTTGAATTTGAATTTGAATTTGAAGCGGATTTGGATCAACGGGAGATTAGTAATAGTAATAGTGGTGACATGGCATCATTAGCAAAGGATCACTGTAGTTTGATTACCCGGGCGTCACAATTCTCCTCCACTATAAGAAATCTCGTCCCAAGATTTAAGAGGATGTGTAGGGGGGAAGTTCTGGTTACGAAATTCTAACAAGTCCTCTCGGTCTTGGTAGCTCTTCTTGAAGAGGTCGATTCATTGTGTTGCTATCCCCATTCCTCTTCTTCAGGGCATCATGATTAAGTCGTCGTCCTTTCTTCGGGGGTTCCATCATACTTACGAAAAAGGATAATGGGCATCTTTGGAAGAACGGACCTTACAAGGCTGACTATCTGGCAGATAACTCAGGGAATGTGGTAGAAAGTAAATCTCGAATAGATACTTAAGAAAATATCGAGATTAAAGTAAGAAGGTACCGTGAGAAGTTTCAAACGGATAGGAAATCGCTCGATGTCTGAAGCAACATGCGAAAGTCTCCAAAGCAACGAGATTGAATATTGCGTCGGTTACGAGAATAGATCACTAGGACGGTGGCCCGTGAATTACATATGAGGCCACGCGCGAGGAATAACTTTGGGAATAGGGGTTGTACAGGAGAGTCAGGTTTCGATCCTGTGGAACTGTGGGTTATGGGCCCACCATGTGGTTTTCTTAATAGGAGCAGTGACATCTTGCACGGTCATGATAGCAAGGCATGTGAGAGAGTACCATGTCAGTTATGTCGGCAACAACGTTGGTACCAAGGGCGAGGGACGGAGAGAACCATTTTCCTCCTCGTTGAACGAGGCGGACTAGTAGGCAAAGTTCTCGTCCATCGGTAGTTACCGGAATGTCATCAACAAAAGTAACAGGGTCTTTCTGACAGAATCGTGCACCGAGTTGGTTACATAAGCAGGGAATTGTTACTGCTTAGATCATATTGGTCGCAAGAAAGGTTAAAGAAAACAATGGAAAGGAAAATGTGTTTAAACACATATTTCAGGGGTATATCATTTCCAAGGATAAGCAGAGCATGATATCCATGACAGGATATAATGTAGAAAACTCTTTAGGTAAGGGGAGAGAGATTTCATGGCATTACCCATACAACGGTGTTTGGAGAATTAAGCAGGAAACATTTAGCATTGGGCTTTAAATGTTCTTGTTGAAAATCGAAGTACCATAGACATGCTTCGAGATAGCATTGACATAGTCTTCAAGCAAAGGTCGTACTTTGGATACACCAAGGATTCATCAGGAACAACTTATAGAATAAGTCTTGCAATTTCCTCATGGAAGAATGGATAACCTTGCTAATAAGAAAACTATAACAATAGGTCCTCCGGCCAGGTGTGCTGGCATGACATCACCTTACCAGGTCATATGAGGATCAATATTATAACTCTTGAAAGTATGTTCCAATCATCATATCTGACCGAGATTCAGATCTAATCGGTGTTAGGAAACCTCGGACTCAAGATGCCTGAGAAGAAAAGGTGCAAGACAAATTGACAAGACGACATTGTAAGATTCTCGGGAATTGAACTGTGGAAGCAAGTTCCGAATCATGAGTTCATTATTAAATCAAGGATAGAATGAGGAGGTGGCTGATGGAATCAGCGACAATTCATCGAGATTAACAAAAGATGGATTTCCACAACTATGTGAACAAGGGGGTAACATTTGTCAGATCAGATGGTATAATGATGTATGCTCGAGGAAAACATACCCAATTAAACATTGGTTGAAAGGTGCACCCGAAAAATGGGTTGGGTTGCTCGACCAACGTCGGAATGGTGACTCAATAATCAATAGTCTAAGAATGAATGACCGAACATTAACTTCAAAGCAATAGGGTTGCTAGAAGGGCAGAATCCAAACAGCACCGCTCACTTCTTGGTACCCCGGTTGGAACCAACACGAGGACCCAAGAAAGAATGGTGATGGTGAAAGGTATCACCATACCAAGAGTCCTTAAGAGGTGGTGAAATTCCCACGACTTTCTTGACATAAAAGGTGGTATTATTTCAAGGTAAAGAAGAACAATGCTGGGTAGCAAGGAACTCAAGGTACAACACAAAATACGAACAAGTTTGTGTTGGAGGGAAGGCAATAAAGTGGCCAATGATAACACAACTCTTCTAGGGCAAGGATGGTATTTCTCTTCATGAATCCTTTTGATATCCAGGACGAGCTCATAAGGTTGATGATGACCACGACACATTTGTCGAGAGATTTCAAGAAGATGTAATCAATTAGCAACGACATCAAATCAAAGGAATGATGAATTGAAAGGTTATTGGAACCATGGGTGCAACACAAACTCGAAATCAAGCTTATTGTTCAAGGCGAAATGATATGATGAGGAAGATCGACGTAAGCTTAGCTCATCATAAAAAATGGTGCTCCGGGAAGAAGGACCAGGTAGCACAGTTAAAATTTAGCACGATAAGGAATAGACAATCAGGCTAGGAATGACTTGAAGGATTATTAAAATCATAAGCAACAAAAATTACTTAGAGTTAATGAATTGGGTTACAGACTCGATTCACTATCGGTGTCCCTGAGTGTCTAACAACTCAGAACCCGGGGGAAAATTGGAATTGATGAGAAATAATACTTGAAGAAGAACTCATAAGAAATAATATGGTTCTGTGATATTATCGAGATACCAGGGGGGTTATACTCGACGACAGATCAAAGTAGAGGTTGGAGTGGGGTATTGATCTGCAGAAGACAAATGCTTAAACTTGCCCGAGAAATGCGATCAAAGAAGAACAATATGGTCGGGACCATAGCTGCAAGGGATCCAATTTAATGACACAGGAAGAATTGCCCAGAGGATTAAATATTTTGCAAGAAGCTTCCATGATAAGTTCCACATCAGCTCCATGGGCATGAACACAAAGTTCAAGGTCGACTCCCACTTCTTTAATGCGCAACCTTTCATTCACTTCTCGTCTTCAACGAAGTTGTGGTGTTGAAATTTTATCTGACATAACACCAGTAGAGTATGACCCGTAGTAGTTTTCGGGTTCACATAGATTAGAGAAGGCATATGTCCAACCCATCGAGGCCTCTTAGGAACATATAACACAAACTTCTAGTAAACATCACCAGCTCAAAAGCAGAGCATGGTTTGCCAAATCAAGGAATAGGATTTACCAAAGGCATTATGTATCAGGGAAAGAACTTCCAAAGTGATTGAATATGAAGGACGTTGTCGGACAAAATACAACAAGGTTCTGATGGTCCATAAAGAATCGGATGTGAGTATTGGCTCACAACTAGAGGAAGAATCAACGGAAAGACATTAGATTATAGAAACAACTGAATAACTTAGAGCTCAATTGCAAAGGAATTATGATTTACAAGGCGAAGGATCAGAAGCAGACGCTTTTGGTCAAGGATGGATAAGTTCAATAGACTTAGGGGCATAATCGATGACAATTTGATCGGCAAGAACCAGCTCACGTTTAAAATGATGTCTGAGCCGGAAGGATGAATTCTAGGATCTGATTGAGGATTGCGAGCATTCGCAAGAAATTGAATCAACGGACTCAAAATGATAATGACAAGAGATGCCAATAAGATTATAGACTTATGGGATTAACCATAATGCAAGCAAGTAAGAATTTCAAGAGCAATAGGCTACTCAGGATTTTCGGAAGTTCAAATACTATTTTGAAGACTTTTGTGAAATACATGAATCAACTGGGTATGAGCAAATCCGGTGAGTGCTAGAAATTATCCATAGTGGTATTCATGTGGCAAAGAACAGCAAGGCAACAAGCTCAAGGGATTCTCGGAACAACAGAGAGAATTTGGGGGTATCTTGTAATAACAAGATCAACTGAGGATGAAGGTATGAACGACAATTGTAGGTAGTTATCCATAAGAGTATATCGGTGGTAGGGGATTGTAAAGTCGGTGGGCACAAGGGTCTCGAGAAAACCTCGAAGAGTATCTTCAGAATCTTTTGGTGCAGCAAGCGATCATCTGTAATAAGGGGCTCTCCGGGAGAAAGTATTATCGAGAACCTAGAGTCCGAGTTATAAAATCGTTTAACCCGAATAGAAGAGATGTTAGAGTCCCAGAGTAAAGATCGAGGAGTAAAAGATCCTAGTACCACCCAATGGTGACGTGGGTCTGTAAGGCACACAGCCATGTTAGTAAAAAAATTGTAATGTCTAGACCCGACTTCGGCCAAGGAGTGTGGAGGGGGGATTCCTACAGGCAGTCGGCTCTGATACCAACTTGTGACGCCCCCGATTCAATCATACACTAATCATGCACGCAAATGTGTACGATCAAGATCAAGGACTCATGGGAAGATATCACAACACAACTCTACAAATAAAATAAGTCATACAAGCATCATATTACAAGCCAGGGGCCTCGAGGGCTCGAATACAAGAGCTCGATCATAGACGAGTCAGCGGAAGCAACAATATCTGAGTACAGACATAAGTTAAACAAGTTTGCCTTAAGAAGGCTAGCACAAACTGGGATACAGATCGAAAGAGGCGCAGGCCTCCTGCCTGGGATCCTCCTAACTACTCCTGGTCGTCATCAGCGGGCAGCACGTAGTAGTAGGCACCTCCGGTGTAGTAGGAGTCGTCGTCGACGGTGGCGTCTGGCTCCTGGGCTCCAGCATCTGGTTGTGACAACCAGGTAGAAAGGATAGAGGGAAGAGAAGGAGAAAGCAACCATGAGTACTCATCCAAAGTACTCGCAAGCAAGGAGCTACACTACATATGTATGCATTGGTATCAACTAGAATAAGGCTATTATATGTGGACTGAACTGCAGAAAGCCGGGATAAGGGGGGATAGCTAGTCCTTTCGAAGACTACGCTTCTGGTAACCTCCATCTTGCAGCAGGAGAAGAGAGTAGATGGTAAGTTCACCAAGTAGCATCGCATAGCATAATCCTAACCGATGATCCTCCCCTCGTCGCCCTGTTAGAGAGCGATCACCGGTTGTATGTGGCACTTGGAAGGATGTATTTTATTAAGTATCCGGTTCTAGTTGTCATAAGGTCAAGGTACAACTCCAAGTCGTCCTGTTACCGAAGATCACGGCTATTCGAATAGATTAACTTCCCTTCAGGGGTGCACCACATAACCCAACACGCTCGATCCCATTTGGCCGGACACACTTTCCTGGGTCATGCCCGGCCTCGGAAGATCAACACGTCGCAGCCCTACCTAGGCACAACAGAGAGGTCAGCACGCCAGTCTAAATCCTATGGCGCAGGGGTCTAGGCCCATCGCCCATTGCACACCTGCATGTTGCATACGCGGCCGGAAGCAGAACTAGCCCCCTTAATACAAGAGCAGGCTTACGGTCCAATCCGGCGCGCACCACTCAGTCGCTGACGTCACGAAGGCTTCGGCTGATACCACGATGTCGAGTGCCCATAACTGTCCCCGCGTAGATGGTTAGTGCGTATAGGCCAGTAGCCAGACTCAGATCAAATACCAAGATCTCGTTAAACGTGTTAAGTATCCGCGAACACCGACCAGGGCCAGGCCCACCTCTCTCCTAGGTGGTCACAACCTGCCATGTCGCTTCGCCACAAAGAACCACACAGAGGGCCGTTGGGACAAAGGTCCTTTCAGCCCCCAATCCGTGAATCACTCGCGGGTGCTCCACAAGCCGACCTGTCTTTCGTCACCACATGTATCATGTATAAAGTATATAGTATATACCCGTGATCACCTCCCGAGTGATCACGGCCCGATAATATAGCATGGCAGACGGACAAGAATGTATGGCCACTGATGATAAACTAGGATCCTATACTAAGCATTAGGATTGCAGGTAAAGGTAACAACAGTAGTAGCAAGGATAGGCTATGCATCAGAATAGGATTAACGGAAAGCAGTAACATGCTACACTACTCTAATGCAAGCAGTAGAGAAAAGAGTAGGCGATATCTGGTGATCAAAGGGGGGGCTTGCCTGGAAGCTCTGGCAAGAAGGGGGTCGTCGTCGACGTAGTCGATCACAGGGGGCGGCATCGGTCTCGGGGTCTACCGGAGAGAAGAGGGGGAAGAAACAGTAAATATAAAGCAAACATAGCATCAAAAATCATAACATGGCAATAAGCTGTGCCGGGTGTGACCTAACGTAAGGCTACACGATAAAGGTGAAGGGGGGAAATTCAACCAGGAATGAATTCCCGGTTCCGGACCTGTATCAAACAAATGACCGGAGGGGGAATGTTCCATGTTCAGATAGTTAGAGGCATCTGACAGGTAAACGGACCGCGTATTTGGATGCGTATCGTCGTTCTGAGCAACTTTCATATATAAATTATTTTCATCTGAGTTACGGGTTAACTTATATGAATTTCTAAAGTTTTAGAAATTTCCAGGATTTAGTGAAATTTGGCTAAGTCTGAGAATCCCTCGGTTTTGAACATCATTTAGCTGTTTTCCAAAGGCTATAGCTAGTGTTCTACTCATCCAAAGGAGTAGTGCCTTACATCAAACTTGATCAATTTTCTGTGATCTACATGACAATATCAAGTGCAGCTATGTTAGAATCCATTTGCTTGATCAAATCTTTGTCGGAAAAGTGCTACTGCAACATTTCTGTTTCTGCTTTTCTGTTAACAAAACATAGCAATTTGTGATTTTCGTAGGAATTAATCCACACATCGAAAGGATTTGGTCCAGTGGGATAAAATGGAGTTTGTCAAGTATACCATCTACTCATATTTTTCTTAACCTTGTTAACAGCTGTTTAACCGCAGTTTAGAGGCTCTCAAGAGGGTTATTCATTGTAGATTTAGAAAAGCTAGCTAGCACTAGCTACAGTACTAGCAGTAGTACATGTAGAGCAACGGTGGGCAGCGGCGTGGTGCAGGCGCGGCCAAGCGCGGGAGGGCGCGTGCGGGCACGCGACCGGCGCGGGGCACGCAAGGGCAGCGGCCGGAGGCGAGGCCGGACGAGACCCGAACGCGGCGTCGCGAGCGGCTGCAGGGCCTGACGACGACAGCAGGAAAACAGCAGCTGCATCAGCACAGCAACAGGCAGGGGAGGCGGCGCACGGCAAGCGGCTAGACATGCGCGGGGCGAGCAAGGAAGGCTGCGAGCGCTCGCGCACGGCAGAGGCCGGCGGCGCGGGGCGGGAGCGACGAGCGTCGTGCGGCACGGTGCAACGGCAGCAGGGGCGCAGCGCGTGGGCACGCGTGCGATGGAGCCCGTTTGAACACGCAGGAGGCGCCGCGTCGGATGGTGGCCGCGGCACTCGCCGGGGAGTAGCGTGGCGACGACGATGATGATGATATCAACGATGGCTGATGCTCGTGGTGCTTGGGATCAGGCACAAAGAGCATATGGGGAGGAGTTGGTGAGTGTGTAGGGTGCCTGCGAGCTCCAGGAGCTCGACCAAGTGCACGGACGCGAGCTTCGCGGGCAATGGCCGCGGCGGCAACAAGGTCAGTGACGACGAGCTCGGGCATCAATGGCCACGACGGATATAGACATGGAAACGGAGGGGGGCAGAGGGGATATGACCGCACGCTCACCGTGGAGCTCATGAAAGGCTCGTTGAGCGGTTTAGGAGCATAGGGCGACGGGATCGACGACGGCAAGCGGTGATGACCAAAGATGAAGGCGGTGTCGATCCCGTCGAGGCGGTGGCTCCGAGCTTCAAGCGCGTCCACGTAGTCGATGTAGGTGACGCAGACGGTGCCCCTGGCGCAGTCTCTGGCAGCGTAGAGGGTAGTGGCTATGGCAACACCAGCGACGCGTCCATGGCGGAGCTCGGGAAGGAGGGGAAAGGGGATCTGGGTGAGGGGCTAGGCGAAGGGAGAGAGAGGGAAGTGGTGTGTGGTGCAGTGGAGCAGGGGGGAGAGCTCGAGGGGGTGCGGGGAGGCCTTATCCTCCCTGACGGCACCGGCGAGGTGGTCGGGGGCGACCCCTCCCTGTAGCGACGCGGTCAGTGGAACAGGGGAGGTGGGCACACTGGCAGGTGGGCCTGTTGTGGCCAGCCCAGGCGGTTAGGGGCCGCACTGCCCAGTTGGCCTGGGGTTTTCCTTTTTAACCTTTTATTTCTTTTTGTGTTCTATTTTATTTATTATATGGCATTAAACCACTTTGTAAAAAGTTGGTTCACCACCATAATTGATTATGAATTATTTGCCACAAGATGATCATTTTAGTTTTCATGTTTGAGAAGTTTAGCATTTCACTTATTATTTGAATTTGAATTTGAAGCGGATTTGGATCAACGGGAGATTAGTAACAGTAATAGTGGTGACAAGGCATCATTAGCAAAGGATCACTGTAGTTCAATTACCCGGGCATCACATGTGACGACGACTGACTGACTCCTCCCCCCACCCTCTCTCTCTCTCTTGCAAAAAATTACCAATCCCTCTCTCCCTCGCACAAAATTGCCAATCCCTCAACCCACGAGATCCTTCCCCTCTCGTCCATGTTTTTCCAGCTCTCTCATCGAACATGTTGTATCTTCTCCTTCCATGTATACAGAATCCAGATGCACACGCATCTCATGTATATTACATGTACCCATCTTTCTCACAGACCTAACTTCTTCCTCTCTCTTTCTCTCTCAATCTCTCTCTCTCTCTCTGTCTCTGTCTCGTTAGGTTTGTCTCCTACTCTCTCTTCCACATACCTACAATCTTTACCGCCCTATCTTCTCCATCTTCAAAAGCTCTCTCTGCATGTTTCCTTCACACATTGGGATATGTCAAAATGTTGCTTCTATAATGGCTGATGTAGAGTTATGGTTGTTTTTGTTGCATCCTACAAAGTAATAACTATGAAATGCATTTAGATTCTCATTTGACTGGGATTATGTGAGTTTGAGCATGTTGTGAAGTACTATAGACCTTGTATACATCTTGGGATTCAACAATGATTGTATGTATTGAACTGTATAGACAATTACATTCGAAGTCAAAAGCCTAATATATTTATTTCACAATTTCAACAAATGATTAGTTCACTACAAACTAAGAAAACAAATGTGTACTCCCTCTGATTTTATTTAAGTCCGCGTATTAGCATTGGTCAAAGTCAAGTTTTGTAAATTCTTAGAAAGCTTATAACAAAAAATATTAACATATACAATAACAAATAAATACCATTAGATTCATTATTGAATTTACTTTCACATCATACATATTCGTTATGGTAAATGTTTATATTTTTCTATAAACTTGGTCAAACTTTAGGAAGTTTGACTTCGGTCAAACCTAATGTTTATAGTTTTACTACTACTACTCGCTAGTTGCTTAGCCGAATCACTCAAAACGCCACATGGGGAGTCTAGTGTCACAAAATTTTGAGGTCGGCGGGAAAATCTCCCGCGACCCTGATTCGAGCAGTGGGAAGTTACCATCATAGCCTTCAGAATAGGCCTACGGATGACGGTTGGTAGGGGGCTGTTTTCGTAACTTCAGGTTCACCCTAACCAGCCAACCTGTGACGCCCCCGATTCAATCGTACACTAATCATGCACGCAAATGTGTACGATCAAGATCAGGGACTCACGGGAAGATATCACAACACAACTCTACAAATAAAATAAGTCATACAAGCATCATAATACAAGCCAGGGGCCTCGAGGGCTCGAATACAAGTGCTCGATCATAGACGAGTCAGCGGAAGCAACAATATCTGAGTACAGATAAGTTAAACAAGTTTGCCCTAAGAAGGCTAGCACAAACTGGGATACAGATCGAAAGAGGCGCAGGCCTCCTGCCTGGGATCCTCCTAACTACTCCAGGTCGTCGTCAGCGGGTAGCACGTAGTAGTAGGCACCTCCGGTGTAGGAGGGGTCGTCGTCGACGGTGGCGTCTGGCTCCTGGACTCCAGCATCTGGTTGCGACAACCAGGAAGAGAGGAAAGGGGAAAAGGGGGGAGAAAGCAACCGTGAGTACTCATCCAAAGTACTCGCAAGCAAGGAACTACACTACATATGCATGGGTATATGTGTAAGGAGGCCATATCAGTGGACTGAACTGCAGAATGCCAGAATAAGAGGGGGATAGCTAGTCTTATCGAAGACTACGCTTCTGGTCACCTTCGTCTTGCAACAGGCAGAAGAGGGTAGGTCGAAGTCCTCCAAGTAGCATCACATAGCATATCCTACCCGGCGATCCTCCCCTCGTATCCCTGAGGGAGAGCGACCACCGGTTGTATCTGGCACTTGGAAGGGTGTGTTTTATTAAGTATCCGGTTCTAGTTGTCATAAGGTCAAGGTACAACTCCAAGTCGTCCTGTTACCGAAGATCACGACTATTCGAATAGATTAACTTCCCTGCAGGGGTGCACCACATAACCCAAGACGCTTGATCCCATTTGGCCGGACACACTTTCCTGGGTCATGCCCGGCCTCGGAAGATCAACACGTCGCAGCCCCACCTAGGCACAACAGAGAGGCCAGCACGCCGGTCTAAACCTAAGCGCGCAGGGGTCTGGGCCCATCGCCCTGAGCACACCTGCACGTTGCGTGGGCGGCCGGAAGCAGACCTAGCCTAGTGGCGTTCCAGTCCAATCCGGCGCGCGCCGCTCCGTCGCTGACGTCTGAAGTGCTTCGGCTGATACCACGACGTCGGGATACCCATAACTACTCCCACGTAGATGGTTAGTGCGTATAGGCTCGTAGCCGACTCAGAACAAATACCAAGATCTCGTTAAGCGTGTTAAGTATCCGCGAACGCCGAACAGGGCCAGGCCCACCTGTCTCCTAGGTGGTCTCAACCTGCCCTGTCGCTCCGCCACAAAGTAACAGTCGAGGGCCGTCGGGAACCCAGGCCCACCTCTACCGGGATGGGGCCACCTGTCCTTTCAGCCCCCTCGTCAGAATCACTTGCGGGTACTCAATGAGCTGACCCGACTTTAGTCACCATCTGTATAGTATGTATGTATAGTATAGTATATACCCGTGATCACCTCCCAAGTGATCACGACCCGATAGTATAGCAAGGCAGACTGACAAGAATGTAGGGCCAATGATGATAAACTAGCATCCTATACTAAGCATTTAGGATTGCAGGTAAGGTATCAACAGATGTAGCGACAATGTCAGGCTATGCATCAGACTAGGATTAACGAAAGCAGTAACATGCTACACTACTCTAATGCAAGCAGTATAGAGGAGAATAGGCGATATCTGGTGATCAAGGGGGGGCTTTCCTGGTTGCTCTGGCAAGAGAGAGGGGTCGTCGGTGACGTAGTCGTCCATAGGGGCATCAGCATCGTCACGGGGGCTACCGGAGAGAAGAGGGGGGAGAAACAGTAAATACATAGCAAGCAAGTGCATAACAGGTCAACAAGCAGAGCTAGACGTGTTCTAACGCGGTATGAGGTGGTACTGGTTAAGGGGGGAATCATCCGGGAAAGTATTCCCGGTGTTTCGTGTTTTCGGGCAGAGGAGCCGGAGGGGGAAAGTTGCGAGTTCGATAGGTTAGGGGTGTGTGGCGGACGAACGGACTGCATATCCGGATTCGTCTCGTCGTTCTGAGCAACTTTCATGTACAAAGTTTTTCGATCCGAGCTACGGTTTACCTTATATTAATTTTAAAAGATTTAAATCATTTTTAGGATTTATTTAATTAATTTAATCAACATTATCCAGAATAGTGTCTGCTGACGTCATCATGATGTCAGCATGACGTCAGCAGTTGACTTGGTCAACCTGACAGGTGGGTCCCGTTCGTCGTACACTGATTTAATTAACTAACAATTAATTATGTTAATTAGTGATTAGGTTAATTTAATTATAATTAATTAACTTAATTAATTCCTTAATTAATTAATTAATTTAATTATTATTGTTTATTTAATTATTTTTGTATATATTTTTTTTTAAATTCTTTTTTTTTATTAAAACATTCTGGGGGATGGGGCCCCCTTGTCATAGGCCCGGGGGGCCTTAGCGGTTTAGCGGGCAGGGGCGTGCGGGTGGCTGCCGTCGCCCGTGCTGAGGCCGAGCCCAACCGGGGGGGGACAAGGCAAGGCCGCGGCCGGAGCGGGACGGAGCGGGCGTGGCCGGCGTGGGCGACAACCGGCGACTGCGTATGGCAGCAGCGAAGGAAGGGAGTGGAGCGGGGCCCAACGCCTCGGAGGCGGGTGCAGATGGTCGCGGTGGCCGACGGGGTGGCCGCTGGCGTGAGGCGCGGCGCAGCCTAGCGCGGAGCGCGCCGGGGCGGACGACGGCGCGGACCACAGGCGAGGCTAGCGCACGGGTGCACGCGTGCTCACTGCGAGCACGAGCACCGGGCGGCGCGTGCACGACCCCAGGACGGCGCGAGCAGCAGAGAGGAAAGGAGGCCGGGGGCCTCACCGCGGATCTGTAGGGTCAAGGGCAGCATGGCTCGGGGAGGAGTCGGGGAAGCGAGATCCGGCGGCGGCGAGGTAGGTTCGCGCGGCGTCGGGCGATGGCGGTGTGGCGCCGGTGATGTGGTGGTGGTTGGCCACGGCGTCAGGGCGACCGGGGCGCGTCGGGGGCGGCTACGGTGGTCGGGGCACGGGGATCGGGCGCAGGGAGCTCTTCTCCCTGGCACGATGTGTGTGTGTGTGCGCGCCGTGAGGTGGAGACGAGGAGGCGACAACGGAGATGGGCGGCGACGACGTCGGGGGCGCCAGAGGCGCGACCCAGATCCGGTCGGGGAGGTGGAGGCGTTGGGGAAGAAGCGGTCCGGTGCGGGCGGTCTAGGACGGGGAGGTCGAGGTGGAGAGCGACGATGGCGGCTCCGGCGACGCGGTCTCGGGC
>NC_041382.1:438233612-438235464 GCF_002162155.2 Triticum dicoccoides
ACGAGCGGGCCGATTGGGGGAGGGGGTGGTTAGCCCCGATCTAGAAATCGGGGGGAGTGGGGGAGCGAGCGAGAGTGGGGGTCGGGGTAGTGGGGGAGAGGGGCTAGGGTTTCTGGCTCCCGGTGGGGAGTAGTAGCGGGCGCGGTTGGGCCGGCATGGCGGCCCAGTAGCCTGCTGGGTCAAGGCCCAGCTAGGGGGGGTCCTTTTCCCTTTTCTTTTTTTTTGTCTGTTTAGTTTTTCTCTTTTGTATTTTCTTTTCTGTTTTATTTTAAGTTCCCTTTTATTATAGTTTTATAAAAACACTAGCACCTAAATTTGTATTTATAAATATACTACTGCCACCTTAATTCCCAACCGAAAATAAAATAGTTTAATATTTTATAAAATTCAATAGGCATGTATTTAACTGTTTTAACTACTGTTTTAATTATCTTAGAGCCTTTAAACACTATATCAAAGTTTGGTTTCTCCACCATAATTACCGCTGCATTATTTAGTTCACTCCGAACATTTGAGCTTTAAAGTTTGGAAACTTTTGTTGTTTGCCTATGTTTTAAATTTGAATTTGAATCGGGTTCGAATCAACGTGAGTTTAATCACAGAAATGGAGGTGACGTGGCATCATTAGCTTGGGATTACTGTAGCATGATTATCAGGGCGTCACAATTCTCCTCCACTACAAGAAATCTCGTCCCGAGATTTAAGAGGGGGTATAAGGGGGAAGGTCTGGTTACGAAATCCTAACGAATCTTCTCAGTCTTGGTTGCTCTTCTTGAAGAGGTCGATCCATTACATTGACATCTTCATTTCTCTGATTCAGGTCATCATGGTGATGTCGTCCTTTGCTTCCTTTGCTTCAGGATCTCCAACGTACTTACGACTAGGTAAGGGGCAGCTTGACTACGACAGAATGCTTGTGAGGGATACAACCTGGGGGTTAACCCATGAAGGAGCATAAGATTATCTCTCGAGTTGAACATATAAAATACATCGAGAGTAAAGTTGGAAGGTACAATAAGAAGTTTCAGGCAGCCAGGCAATCGTTCAATGCCTAGTCAAAAGGTGAAAGTGGTTCAGAGCAACGAGAATAAGTATTGCGTCTGATACCAGAATTGATGATCTCATCGGTAGGTGGCTCATGAATTTCATACGAGTCCACGCGCGAGGAATAACTTTGGAAACATGAGGGTGTACAGGAGAGTCAGGTTCCGATCCAGTGGACCTGTGGGTTATGGGCCCACCATGTGGGTTAAAAGTAGGAAGGGGGCTGACATCTTGCACGGTCACGATAGCAAGGCAGGTCAGAGGGTAGTCTGTTAGTTATGTTGGCAACAACATCGATACCAAGGGCGAGGGACGAAGAGAACCATTTCCCTGCTCGTTGAACGAGGCGGACCATTAGGCAAAGTTCTCGTCCATTGGTGGCTACCGAAATGTCATCAACAATAGTAACAGGTTCTTGCTGACGGAATTGTACACCGAGGAGTTTACATAAGCAGTAGAATATTGCTGCTTAGATCATATAGATCACAAGAAAGGTTCAAACAACCAATGGAAAGTAAAATATGATTATCATATTAAACAGAACAATGGAAAGGAAAATGTGTTTAAACACATAATTTAGGGATATATCCTTCCCAAGGACAAGCAGAGCATGATATCCGTGGCAGGATATAATGTAGAAAACCCTTTAGGTAAGGGGAGAGAAATTTCATGACATTACCCATACAACGGTGTTCGGATAATTGAGCAAGAAACATTTAGCATTGGGCTTCGGATGTTCTTGTTGAAAATCAGAGTATCGCAGACATGCTTCGAGATAGCATTGACATGGTCTTCATGTGAAGATCAG
>NC_041382.1:438235711-438240915 GCF_002162155.2 Triticum dicoccoides
CCAAGAAGTCTTAAGAGGTGGAGTAATCCTCACGACCTTCTTGACATAAAAGATGGTAATACTCCATGGTAAAGAAGAACAAATGCTAGGTAGCAAGGAACTCGAGGTATAACACAGAACACAAACAAGTTTTTGTTGGAGGGAACGCAATAAAGAGGTCGATGACAACACAATTCATCGAGGGCAAGGATGGTATTTCTCATCATTAATTCAATTGATATCCTGGAAGAGCATCAGAATGTAGATGGTGATCATGACACATTTGTCGAGAGATTCCACGAAGATGTAATCGATCCGCGATCACAACAAGTCAAAAGAATGATGAAGCAAGAGGTTATTGGAACCATAGGTACGACACAAACTCGAACTCAAGCTTGTTGTTTAAGGTGAAAGGGTATGACGAGGAAAATCGACGTAAGCTTAGCTATCGTCGCAAATTGGTGCTCCGAGAATAAGGGCCGGGTTGCACAGGTAAGATCATCACGACAATGATATAGCCAAACAGGCTAGGAATGGCGTGATCGGGTACAAACTCATACTTATAGAAGCTTACTGAAGAGTTGTTGAACCGAAGAGCGGACTCGGTTCAGTTATCGGTGTCTTTGAGTGTTCAATAACTCAGAGCCCGCGAAAAATTGGAATCAGTGGGAAGGTAGCACTTGATGAAGAACTCATAAGAAGTTATGCAGTTCCATGATAATCTCGAGATTCCAGGGGGGTAATACTCGACGACAGATCAAAGTAGAGGTTGGAATAGGGTATTGCTTTGTAGAAGACAAGTGCTTAAACTTGTCCGAGAAAAGGTATTTACAGGAGAACATGGTCAGAACCACGATTGCAAAAGGCCGGATCCCAGATATAAGAACTTATACCAAGGGAATCATTAATTTAAGAGAAGCTTTAATGATAAGATCTACATCGTGTCCATGGGCATGAACACAGAGTTCAAGGTCGACTCCCACTTCTTCAATGTATAACCTTTCATTCCTGCTCTAGATAAAATGATTCCAGTGTCAAAACCTACCTGGTGAATTACCAGAGCAGTATGACCCGTGAAAACTTTCGAGTTCACATCTATTAAGGAAGGCATAGGTTCAACCCATCGGGGCATCTTAGAATCATATACCAGAATCTTTAGAAGTAATTAACTCAAGCTCGAAGACAGAGCATGGTTAAGAGAGCAGAGGATACAATTTACCAAAGGCATTATGTATCAGAGGAAGGGGTCACAAGGTTATTGAATATGAAGGGCGTTGTCAGATAAAATCCAACAAAGGATCTGGTGGTCCACAAGGGAACTGACGTGAGCATCGGTACTCAACTAGAGGAAGCAGATTATAGAAACAACTGACTAACTCAATTGTCAAATGCAAAGGAATTATGATTTCCAAATCAAGGGATCAAAAGCAACACTCTGATTAGGGGTGGATAAGTTGAATAGCCGTAGGGTACAATCAAAGACAATTGGATTGGTCGAGAACCAATTCCAGTAAAAGAATGGCAGCTCAGCCAGAAAAGTAATTTATAAGGATCAGTGATGATTGCGTGTATTCGCAAACATATTGAGTCAACAGACTCAAAATGGTAATGACAAGGAATGTCAATATGACTATGAGACTTATGGGATTATCCATAATGCAAGCAAGCAAGAATTTCAAGAGCCAAGGCTCCAGAGGATTTTTGGAAGATCGAATGTTATTTTGAAGACTTTTGTGAAACACATGAACAACTGGGGATGAGTGGATACTCGACAAGTGCGAGAAATTATTCTTAGGGGTATTCAAGTGACAAGAACAGCAAGGCAGTAAGCTCAAGGGATTATCAAAATCACGACGAGTTTTTCAGGGTATCTTGTAATAACAAGACCACTGGGGATGAATGTAAGAATAAGAAATGCAAGTAGTTATCCATAAGGGTTTGCGATGGAAGGTGAATTGCAAACGCGATGAACAGAAGTTCTCGGGTTAACAGCGGAGAGTAACTTCAGTGTCTTCTGGTGCAGCAGACGATCATCAGTAATAAGGGGCTCTCCGGGTGAAAATGATAACGCGATCCTAATGTTAGATTTAGTAAAATTCATTTAACCCGAATAGAAGAGATGTCAGAGTCCCAGAGTATAGGTCGAGGAATAAAAGATCCTAGTACCACCCGATGGCGACGTGGGCCCGTAAGGCACACAGCCAAGTTAGTAAAAGTTTTTGTAATGTCTAGACTCGACTTCGGCCAAGGAGTTGGAAGGGGAATTTCTACAGGCAGTCGGCTCTGATACCAACTCGTGACGCCCCCGATTCAATCGTACACTAATCATGCACGCAAATGTGTACGATCAAGATCAGGGACTCACGGGAAGATATCACAACACAACTCTACAAATAAAATAAGTCATACAAGCATCATAATACAAGCCAGGGGCCTCGAGGGCTCGAATACAAGTGCTCGATCATAGACGAGTCAGCGGAAGCAACAATATCTGAGTACAGACAAGTTAAACAAGTTTGCCCTAAGAAGGCTAGCACAAACTGGGATACAGATCGAAAGAGGCGCAGGCCTCCTGCCTGGGATCCTCCTAACTACTCCAGGTCGTCGTCAGCGGGCAGCACGTAGTAGTAGGCACCTCCGGTGTAGGAGGGGTCGTCGTCGACGGTGGCGTCTGGCTCCTGGACTCCAGCATCTGGTTGCGACAACCAGGAAGAGAGGAAAGGGGAAAAGGGGGGAGAAAGCAACCGTGAGTACTCATCCAAAGTACTCGCAAGCAAGGAACTGCACTACATATGCATGGGTATATGTGTAAGGAGGCCATATCAGTGGACTGAACTGCAGAATGCCAGAATAAGAGGGGGATAGCTAGTCTTATCGAAGACTACGCTTCTGGTCACCTTCGTCTTGCAACAGGCAGAAGAGGGTAGGTCGAAGTCCTCCAAGTAGCATCGCATAGCATATCCTACCCGGCGATCCTCCCCTCGTATCCCTGAGGGAGAGCGACCACCGGTTGTATCTGGCACTTGGAAGGGTGTGTTTTATTAAGTATCCGGTTCTAGTTGTCATAAGGTCAAGGTACAACTCCAAGTCGTCCTGTTACCGAAGATCACGGCTATTCAAATAGATTAACTTCCCTGCAGGGGTGCACCACATAACCCAACACGCTTGATCCCATTTGGCCGGACACACTTTCCTGGGTCATGCCCGGCCTCGGAAGATCAACACGTCGCAGCCCCACCTAGGCACAACAGAGAGGCCAGCACGCCGGTCTAAACCTAAGCGCGCAGGGGTCTGGGCCCATCGCCCTGAGCACACCTGCACGTTGCGTGGGCGGCCGGAAGCAGACCTAGCCTAGTGGCGTTCCAGTCCAAACAGGCGCGCGCCGCTCCGTCGCTGACGTCTGAAGTGCTTCGGCTGATACCACGACGTCGGGATACCCATAACTACTCCCACGTAGATGGTTAGTGCGTATAGGCTCGTAGCCGACTCAGATCAAATACCAAGATCTCGTTAAGCGTGTTAAGTATCCGCGAATGCCGAACAGGGCCAGGCCCACCTGTCTCCTAGGTGGTCTCAACCTGCCCTGTCGCTCCGCCACAAAGTAACAGTCGAGGGCCGTCGGGAACCCAGGCCCACCTCTACCGGGATGGAGCCACCTGTCCTTTCAGCCCCCTCGTCAGAATCACTTGCGGGTACTCAATGAGCTGACCCGACTTTAGTCACCATCTGTATAGTATGTATGTATGTATAGTATATACCCGTGATCACCTCCCAAGTGATCACGGCCCGATAGTATAGCAAGGCAGACTGACAAGAATGTAGGGCCAATGATGATAAACTAGCATCCTATACTAAGCATTTAGGATTGCAGGTAAGGTATCAACAGATGTAGCGACAATGTCAGGCTATGCATCAGACTAGGATTAACGAAAGCAGTAACATGCTACACTACTCTAATGCAAGCAGTATAGAGGAGAATAGGCGATATCTGGTGATCAAGGGGGGGCTTGCCTGGTTGCTCTGGCAAGAGAGAGGGGTCGTCGGTGACGTAGTCGTCCATAGGGGCATCAGCATCGTCACGGGGGCTACCGGAGAGAAGAGGGGGGAGAAACAGTAAATACATAGCAAGCAAGTGCATAACAGGTCAACAAGCAGAGCTAGACGTGTTCTAACGCGGTATGAGGTGGTACTGGTTAAGGGGGGAATCATCCGGGAAAGTATTCCCGGTGTTTCGTGTTTTTGGGCAGAGGAGCCGGAGGGGGAAATTTGCGAGTTCGATTGGTTAGGGGTGTGTGGCGGACGAACGGACTGCGTATCCGGATTCGTCTCGTCGTTCTGAGCAACTTTCATGTACAAAGTTTTTCGATCCGAGCTACGGTTTACCTTATATTAATTTTAAAAGATTTAAATCATTTTTAGGATTTATTTAATTAATTTAATCAACATTATCCAGAATAGTGTCTGCTGACGTCATCATGATGTCAGCATGACGTCAGCAGTTGACTTGGTCAACCTGACAGGTGGGTCCCGTTCGTCGTACACTGATTTAATTAACTAACAATTAATTATGTTAATTAGTGATTAGGTTAATTTAATTATAATTAATTAACTTAATTAATTCCTTAATTAATTAATTAATTTAATTATTGTTTATTTAATTATTTTTGTATATATTTTTTTTAAATTCTTTTTTTTTTATTAAAACATTCTGGGGGATGGGGCCCCCTTGTCATAGGCCCGGGGGGCCTTAGCGGGTTAGAGGGCAGGGGCGTGCGGGTGGCTGCCGTCGCCCGTGCTGAGGCCGAGCCCAACCGGGGGGGGACAAGGCAAGGCCGCGGCCGGAGCGGGACGGAGCGGGCGTGGCCGGCGTGGGCGACAACCGGCGACTGCGTATGGCAGCAGCGAAGGAAGGGAGTGGAGCGGGGCCCAACGCCTCGGAGGCGGGTGCAGATGGTCGCGGTGGCCGACGGGGTGGCCGCGGGCGTGAGGCGCGGCGCAGCCTAGCGCGGAGCGCGCCGGGGCGGACGACGGCGCGGACCACAGGCGAGGCTAGCGCGCGGGTGCACGCGTGCTCACCGCGAGCACGAGCACCGGGCGGCGCGTGCACGACCCCAGGACGGCGCGAGCAGCAGAGAGGAAAGGAGGCCGGGGGCCTCACCGCGGATCTGTAGGGTCAAGGGCAGCATGGCTCGGGGAGGAGTCAGGGAAGCGAGATCCGGCGACGG